>NC_091522.1:18760582-18868215 GCF_041682495.2 Bombus fervidus | reverse complement strand
ACCTAACCCCAACCTAACCCCAACCTAACCCCAACCTAACCCCAACCTAACCCCAACCTAACCCCAACCTAACCCCAACCTAACCCCAACCTAACCCCAACCTAACCCCAACCTAACCCCAACCTAACCCCAACCTAACCCCAACCTAACCCCAACCTAACCCCAACCTAACCCCAACCTAACCCCAACCTAACCCCAACCTAACCCCAACCTAACCCCAACCTAACCCCAACCTAACCCCAACCTAACCCCAACCTAACCCCAACCTAACCCCAACCTAACCCCAACCTAACCCCAACCTAACCCCAACCTAACCCCAACCTAACCCCAACCTAACCCCAACCTAACCCCAACCTAACCCCAACCTAACCCCAACCTAACCCCAACCTAACCCCAACCTAACCCCAACCTAACCCCAACCTAACCCCAACCTAACCCCAACCTAACCCCAACCTAACCCCAACCTAACCCCAACCTAACCCCAACCTAACCCCAACCTAACCCCAACCTAACCCCAACCTAACCCCAACCTAACCCCAACCTAACCCCAACCTAACCCCAACCTAACCCCAACCTAACCCCAACCTAACCCCAACCTAACCCCAACCTAACCCCAACCTAACCCCAACCTAACCCCAACCTAACCCCAACCTAACCCCAACCTAACCCCAACCTAACCCCAACCTAACCCCAACCTAACCCCAACCTAACCCCAACCTAACCCCAACCTAACCCCAACCTAACCCCAACCTAACCCCAACCTAACCCCAACCTAACCCCAACCTAACCCCAACCTAACCCCAACCTAACCCCAACCTAACCCCAACCTAACCCCAACCTAACCCCAACCTAACCCCAACCTAACCCCAACCTAACCCCAACCTAACCCCAACCTAACCCCAACCTAACCCCAACCTAACCCCAACCTAACCCCAACCTAACCCCAACCTAACCCCAACCTAACCCCAACCTAACCCCAACCTAACCCCAACCTAACCCCAACCTAACCCCAACCTAACCCCAACCTAACCCCAACCTAACCCCAACCTAACCCCAACCTAACCCCAACCTAACCCCAACCTAACCCCAACCTAACCCCAACCTAACCCCAACCTAACCCCAACCTAACCCCAACCTAACCCCAACCTAACCCCAACCTAACCCCAACCTAACCCCAACCTAACCCCAACCTAACCCCAACCTAACCCCAACCTAACCCCAACCTAACCCCAACCTAACCCCAACCTAACCCCAACCTAACCCCAACCTAACCCCAACCTAACCCCAACCTAACCCCAACCTAACCCCAACCTAACCCCAACCTAACCCCAACCTAACCCCAACCTAACCCCAACCTAACCCCAACCTAACCCCAACCTAACCCCAACCTAACCCCAACCTAACCCCAACCTAACCCCAACCTAACCCCAACCTAACCCCAACCTAACCCCAACCTAACCCCAACCTAACCCCAACCTAACCCCAACCTAACCCCAACCTAACCCCAACCTAACCCCAACCTAACCCCAACCTAACCCCAACCTAACCCCAACCTAACCCCAACCTAACCCCAACCTAACCCCAACCTAACCCCAACCTAACCCCAACCTAACCCCAACCTAACCCCAACCTAACCCCAACCTAACCCCAACCTAACCCCAACCTAACCCCAACCTAACCCCAACCTAACCCCAACCTAACCCCAACCTAACCCCAACCTAACCCCAACCTAACCCCAACCTAACCCCAACCTAACCCCAACCTAACCCCAACCTAACCCCAACCTAACCCCAACCTAACCCCAACCTAACCCCAACCTAACCCCAACCTAACCCCAACCTAACCCCAACCTAACCCCAACCTAACCCCAACCTAACCCCAACCTAACCCCAACCTAACCCCAACCTAACCCCAACCTAACCCCAACCTAACCCCAACCTAACCCCAACCTAACCCCAACCTAACCCCAACCTAACCCCAACCTAACCCCAACCTAACCCCAACCTAACCCCAACCTAACCCCAACCTAACCCCAACCTAACCCCAACCTAACCCCAACCTAACCCCAACCTAACCCCAACCTAACCCCAACCTAACCCCAACCTAACCCCAACCTAACCCCAACCTAACCCCAACCTAACCCCAACCTAACCCCAACCTAACCCCAACCTAACCCCAACCTAACCCCAACCTAACCCCAACCTAACCCCAACCTAACCCCAACCTAACCCCAACCTAACCCCAACCTAACCCCAACCTAACCCCAACCTAACCCCAACCTAACCCCAACCTAACCCCAACCTAACCCCAACCTAACCCCAACCTAACCCCAACCTAACCCCAACCTAACCCCAACCTAACCCCAACCTAACCCCAACCTAACCCCAACCTAACCCCAACCTAACCCCAACCTAACCCCAACCTAACCCCAACCTAACCCCAACCTAACCCCAACCTAACCCCAACCTAACCCCAACCTAACCCCAACCTAACCCCAACCTAACCCCAACCTAACCCCAACCTAACCCCAACCTAACCCCAACCTAACCCCAACCTAACCCCAACCTAACCCCAACCTAACCCCAACCTAACCCCAACCTAACCCCAACCTAACCCCAACCTAACCCCAACCTAACCCCAACCTAACCCCAACCTAACCCCAACCTAACCCCAACCTAACCCCAACCTAACCCCAACCTAACCCCAACCTAACCCCAACCTAACCCCAACCTAACCCCAACCTAACCCCAACCTAACCCCAACCTAACCCCAACCTAACCCCAACCTAACCCCAACCTAACCCCAACCTAACCCCAACCTAACCCCAACCTAACCCCAACCTAACCCCAACCTAACCCCAACCTAACCCCAACCTAACCCCAACCTAACCCCAACCTAACCCCAACCTAACCCCAACCTAACCCCAACCTAACCCCAACCTAACCCCAACCTAACCCCAACCTAACCCCAACCTAACCCCAACCTAACCCCAACCTAACCCCAACCTAACCCCAACCTAACCCCAACCTAACCCCAACCTAACCCCAACCTAACCCCAACCTAACCCCAACCTAACCCCAACCTAACCCCAACCTAACCCCAACCTAACCCCAACCTAACCCCAACCTAACCCCAACCTAACCCCAACCTAACCCCAACCTAACCCCAACCTAACCCCAACCTAACCCCAACCTAACCCCAACCTAACCCCAACCTAACCCCAACCTAACCCCAACCTAACCCCAACCTAACCCCAACCTAACCCCAACCTAACCCCAACCTAACCCCAACCTAACCCCAACCTAACCCCAACCTAACCCCAACCTAACCCCAACCTAACCCCAACCTAACCCCAACCTAACCCCAACCTAACCCCAACCTAACCCCAACCTAACCCCAACCTAACCCCAACCTAACCCCAACCTAACCCCAACCTAACCCCAACCTAACCCCAACCTAACCCCAACCTAACCCCAACCTAACCCCAACCTAACCCCAACCTAACCCCAACCTAACCCCAACCTAACCCCAACCTAACCCCAACCTAACCCCAACCTAACCCCAACCTAACCCCAACCTAACCCCAACCTAACCCCAACCTAACCCCAACCTAACCCCAACCTAACCCCAACCTAACCCCAACCTAACCCCAACCTAACCCCAACCTAACCCCAACCTAACCCCAACCTAACCCCAACCTAACCCCAACCTAACCCCAACCTAACCCCAACCTAACCCCAACCTAACCCCAACCTAACCCCAACCTAACCCCAACCTAACCCCAACCTAACCCCAACCTAACCCCAACCTAACCCCAACCTAACCCCAACCTAACCCCAACCTAACCCCAACCTAACCCCAACCTAACCCCAACCTAACCCCAACCTAACCCCAACCTAACCCCAACCTAACCCCAACCTAACCCCAACCTAACCCCAACCTAACCCCAACCTAACCCCAACCTAACCCCAACCTAACCCCAACCTAACCCCAACCTAACCCCAACCTAACCCCAACCTAACCCCAACCTAACCCCAACCTAACCCCAACCTAACCCCAACCTAACCCCAACCTAACCCCAACCTAACCCCAACCTAACCCCAACCTAACCCCAACCTAACCCCAACCTAACCCCAACCTAACCCCAACCTAACCCCAACCTAACCCCAACCTAACCCCAACCTAACCCCAACCTAACCCCAACCTAACCCCAACCTAACCCCAACCTAACCCCAACCTAACCCCAACCTAACCCCAACCTAACCCCAACCTAACCCCAACCTAACCCCAACCTAACCCCAACCTAACCCCAACCTAACCCCAACCTAACCCCAACCTAACCCCAACCTAACCCCAACCTAACCCCAACCTAACCCCAACCTAACCCCAACCTAACCCCAACCTAACCCCAACCTAACCCCAACCTAACCCCAACCTAACCCCAACCTAACCCCAACCTAACCCCAACCTAACCCCAACCTAACCCCAACCTAACCCCAACCTAACCCCAACCTAACCCCAACCTAACCCCAACCTAACCCCAACCTAACCCCAACCTAACCCCAACCTAACCCCAACCTAACCCCAACCTAACCCCAACCTAACCCCAACCAACACCCCAACCTAACCCCAACCTAACCCCAACCTAACCCCAACCTAACCCCAACCTAACCCCAACCTACCCCAACCTAACCCCAACCTAACCCCAACCTAACCCCAACCTAACCCCAACCTAACCCCAACCTAACCCCAACCTAACCCCAACCTAACCCCAACCTAACCCCAACCTAACCCCAACCTAACCCCAACCTAACCCCAACCTAACCCCAACCTAACCCCAACCTAACCCCAACCTAACCCCAACCTAACCCCAACCTAACCCCAACCTAACCCCAACCTAACCCCAACCTAACCCCAACCTAACCCCAACCTAACCCCAACCTAACCCCAACCTAACCCCAACCTAACCCCAACCTAACCCCAACCTAACCCCAACCTAACCCCAACCTAACCCCAACCTAACCCCAACCTAACCCCAACCTAACCCCAACCTAACCCCAACCTAACCCCAACCTAACCCCAACCTAACCCCAACCTAACCCCAACCTAACCCCAACCTAACCCCAACCTAACCCCAACCTAACCCCAACCTAACCCCAACCTAACCCCAACCTAACCCCAACCTAACCCCAACCTAACCCCAACCTAACCCCAACCTAACCCCAACCTAACCCCAACCTAACCCCAACCTAACCCCAACCTAACCCCAACCTAACCCCAACCTAACCCCAACCTAACCCCAACCTAACCCCAACCTAACCCCAACCTAACCCCAACCTAACCCCAACCTAACCCCAACCTAACCCCAACCTAACCCCAACCTAACCCCAACCTAACCCCAACCTAACCCCAACCTAACCCCAACCTAACCCCAACCTAACCCCAACCTAACCCCAACCTAACCCCAACCTAACCCCAACCTAACCCCAACCTAACCCCAACCTAACCCCAACCTAACCCCAACCTAACCCCAACCTAACCCCAACCTAACCCCAACCTAACCCCAACCTAACCCCAACCTAACCCCAACCTAACCCCAACCTAACCCCAACCTAACCCCAACCTAACCCCAACCTAACCCCAACCTAACCCCAACCTAACCCCAACCTAACCCCAACCTAACCCCAACCTAACCCCAACCTAACCCCAACCTAACCCCAACCTAACCCCAACCTAACCCCAACCTAACCCCAACCTAACCCCAACCTAACCCCAACCTAACCCCAACCTAACCCCAACCTAACCCCAACCTAACCCCAACCTAACCCCAACCTAACCCCAACCTAACCCCAACCTAACCCCAACCTAACCCCAACCTAACCCCAACCTAACCCCAACCTAACCCCAACCTAACCCCAACCTAACCCCAACCTAACCCCAACCTAACCCCAACCTAACCCCAACCTAACCCCAACCTAACCCCAACCTAACCCCAACCTAACCCCAACCTAACCCCAACCTAACCCCAACCTAACCCCAACCTAACCCCAACCTAACCCCAACCTAACCCCAACCTAACCCCAACCTAACCCCAACCTAACCCCAACCTAACCCCAACCTAACCCCAACCTAACCCCAACCTAACCCCAACCTAACCCCAACCTAACCCCAACCTAACCCCAACCTAACCCCAACCTAACCCCAACCTAACCCCAACCTAACCCCAACCTAACCCCAACCTAACCCCAACCTAACCCCAACCTAACCCCAACCTAACCCCAACCTAACCCCAACCTAACCCCAACCTAACCCCAACCTAACCCCAACCTAACCCCAACCTAACCCCAACCTAACCCCAACCTAACCCCAACCTAACCCCAACCTAACCCCAACCTAACCCCAACCTAACCCCAACCTAACCCCAACCTAACCCCAACCTAACCCCAACCTAACCCCAACCTAACCCCAACCTAACCCCAACCTAACCCCAACCTAACCCCAACCTAACCCCAACCTAACCCCAACCTAACCCCAACCTAACCCCAACCTAACCCCAACCTAACCCCAACCTAACCCCCCCACCCAACCTAACCCCAACCAACCCCAACCTAACCCCAACCTAACCCCCCACCCAACCCCAACCTACCCCAACCTAACCCCACCTAACCCCAACCTAACCCCAACCTAACCCCAACCTACCCCACCTAACCCCAACCTAACCCCACCAACCCCAACCAACCCCAACCTAACCCCAACCCCAACCCAACCCCAACCCCAACCCCAACCTAACCCCAACCTAACCCCAACCTAACCCCAACCTAACCCCAACCTACCCCAACCTAACCCCACCTAACCCCAACCTAACCCCAACCTAACCCCAACCTAACCCCAACCTACCCCAACCTAACCCCAACCTAACCCCAACCTAACCCCCAACCTAACCCCACCTACCCCCAACCTAACCCCAACCTAACCCCAACCTACCCCAACCTAACCCCAACCTAACCCCAACCTAACCCCAACCTAACCCCAACCTAACCCCAACCTAACCCCAACCTAACCCCAACCTAACCCCAACCTAACCCCAACCTAACCCCACCTAACCCCAACCTAACCCCAACCTAACCCCAACCTAACCCAACCTAACCCCAACCTAACCCCCAACCTAACCCCAACCTAACCCCAACCTAACCCCAACCTAACCCCAACCTAACCCCAACCAACCCCAACCTAACCCCAACCTAACCCCAACCTAACCCCAACCTAACCCCAACCTAACCCCAACCTAACCCCACCCAACCCCAACCTAACCCAACCTAACCCCAACCTAACCCCAACCAACCCCAACCTAACCCCCAACCTAACCCCCAACCTAACCCCAACCTAACCCCAACCTAACCCCCAACCTAACCCCAACCAACCCCAACCTAACCCCAACCTAACCCCAACCTAACCCCAACCTAACCCCAACCTAACCCCAACCTAACCCCAACCTAACCCCAACCTAACCCCAACCTAACCCCAACCTAACCCCAACCTAACCCCCACCTAACCCCACCAACCCCAACCTAACCCCAACCTAACCCCACCAACCCCCAACCTAACCCCAACCTAACCCCAACCTAACCCCAACCAAACCCCAACCAACCCCCAACCTACCCCCACCCCCCAACCCCACCCACCCCCAACCTACCCCCAACCCACCCCCACCCACCCCCAACCCAACCCCAACCCAACCCCCACCAACCCCCACCCAACCCCCACCCAACCCCACCCTAACCCCCACCAACCCCCACCTAACCCCACCAACCCCCACCAACCCCCAACCAACCCCACCCCACCCCCACCCAACCCCCACCCACCCCACCCCAACCCCCACCACACCCCCACCTAACCCCCAACCAACCCCCAACCTACCCCCACCCAACCCCCACCAACCCCAACCTACCCCACCTACCCCCAACCTACCCCCAACCAACCCCCACCTAACCCCCACCAACCCCAACCAACCCCAACCCAACCCCAACCTACCCCCACCCAACCCCCACCAACCCCCACCCAACCCCAACCTAACCCCCACCCAACCCCAACCACCCCCAACCCAACCCCAACCTAACCCCAACCAACCCCCAACCTACCCCCAACCTAACCCCAACCTAACCCAACCAACCCCAACCAACCCCAACCTAACCCCAACCCACCCCCCACCTACCCCCACCAACCCCAACCAACCCCAACCAACCCCCACCTAACCCCAACCAACCCCCAACCAACCCCCAACCCCACCCCAACCAACCCCACCCAACCCACCCAACCCCCCAACCCCACCACCCCCAACCTAACCCCCAACCACCCCCCAACCAACCCCCACCCACCCCCAACCCAACCCCAACCAACCCCCACCTAACCCCCAACCAACCCCAACCAACCCCCAACCTAACCCCAACCTACCCCCAACCAACCCCAACCTACCCCCACACCCAACCCCAACCAACCCCAACCCAACCCCAACCTAACCCCACCCAACCCCCAACCACCCCAACCAACCCCAACCTAACCCCAACCTAACCCCACCTAACCCCAACCTAACCCCAACCTAACCCCAACCTAACCCCAACCTAACCCCAACCTAACCCCAACCTAACCCCAACCTAACCCAACCTAACCCCAACCTAACCCCAACCTAACCCCAACCTAACCCCACCTAACCCCAACCTAACCCCAACCTAACCCCAACCTAACCCCAACCTAACCCCAACCTAACCCCACCTAACCCCACCTAACCCCAACCTAACCCCAACCTAACCCCACCTAACCCCAACCTAACCCCAACCACCCCCACCTAACCCCCAACCTAACCCCAACCTACCCCACCTAACCCCCAACCTAACCCCAACCTAACCCCAACCTACCCCCAACCTAACCCCAACCTAACCCCAACCTAACCCCAACCAAACCCCAACCTAACCCCAACCTAACCCCCAACCTAACCCCACCTAACCCCAACCAACCCCAACCTACCCCAACCTAACCCCCCCACCAACCCCTAACCCCAACCTAACCCCAACCTAACCCCAACCTAACCCCAACCTAACCCCAACCTAACCCCCAACCTAACCCCAACCTAACCCCAACCTAACCCCCAACCTACCCCAACCTAACCCCAACCTAACCCCAACCTAACCCCAACCTAACCCCAACCTAACCCCAACCTAACCCCAACCTAACCCCAACCTAACCCCAACCTAACCCCAACCTAACCCCAACCTAACCCCAACCTAACCCCAACCTAACCCCAACCTAACCCCAACCTAACCCCAACCTAACCCCAACCTAACCCCAACCTAACCCCAACCTAACCCCAACCTAACCCCAACCTAACCCCAACCTAACCCCAACCTAACCCCAACCTAACCCCAACCTAACCCCAACCTAACCCCAACCTAACCCCAACCTAACCCCAACCTAACCCCAACCTAACCCCAACCTAACCCCAACCTAACCCCAACCTAACCCCAACCTAACCCCAACCTAACCCCAACCTAACCCCAACCTAACCCCAACCTAACCCCAACCTAACCCCAACCTAACCCCAACCTAACCCCAACCTAACCCCAACCTAACCCCAACCTAACCCCAACCTAACCCCAACCTAACCCCAACCTAACCCCAACCTAACCCCAACCTAACCCCAACCTAACCCCAACCTAACCCCAACCTAACCCCAACCTAACCCCAACCTAACCCCAACCTAACCCCAACCTAACCCCAACCTAACCCCAACCTAACCCCAACCTAACCCCAACCTAACCCCAACCTAACCCCAACCTAACCCCAACCTAACCCCAACCTAACCCCAACCTAACCCCAACCTAACCCCAACCTAACCCCAACCTAACCCCAACCTAACCCCAACCTAACCCCAACCTAACCCCAACCTAACCCCAACCTAACCCCAACCTAACCCCAACCTAACCCCAACCTAACCCCAACCTAACCCCAACCTAACCCCAACCTAACCCCAACCTAACCCCAACCTAACCCCAACCTAACCCCAACCTAACCCCAACCTAACCCCAACCTAACCCCAACCTAACCCCAACCTAACCCCAACCTAACCCCAACCTAACCCAACCTAACCCCAACCTAACCCCAACCTAACCCCAACCTAACCCCAACCTAACCCCAACCTAACCCCAACCTAACCCCAACCTAACCCCAACCTAACCCCAACCTAACCCCAACCTAACCCCAACCTAACCCCAACCCTGTAGAAGGCATCCCAACCCTGTAGAAAGTATTCCAACCCTGTAGAAAGCCTTCCAACTCTGTACCAAGGCATTCCAACCCTCTAGGAAGCATTCCAACTCTGTAGAAAGCATTCCAACTCTGTAGAAAGCATTCCAACCCTCTAGAAAGCATTCCAACCCTCTAGAAAGCATTCCAACCCTGTACAATGGTATTCCAACTCTGTCGAAAGCATTCCAACCATGTAGAAAGCCTTCCAACTCTGTACAAAGGTATTCCAACTCTGTGGAAAGCATTCCAACCCTCTAGAAAGCATTCTAACCCTTTACAATGATATTCCTAATCTGTCGAAAGCATTCCAACCCTGTAGAAAGCATTCCAACCCTGTAGAAAGCATACCAACCCTGTAGAAAGCATACCAACCCTGTACAATGGTATTCCAACTCTGTCGAAAGCATTCCAACACTCTAGAAAGCATTCCAACCCTGTACAATGGTATTCTAGCTCTGTCGAAAGCATACCAACTCTGTAGGAGGCCTTCCAACTCTGTACAAAGGTATTCCAACTCTGTCGACAGCATTCCAACCCTGTGGAAAGCATTTCAATCCTGTACAATGGTATTCCAACTCTGTCGAAAGGATTCCAACCCTCTAGAAAGCATTCCAACTCTGTACAAAGGTATTCCAACTCTGTCGAAACCATTCCAACCCTGTCGAAAGCCTTCCGACTCTGTACAAAGGTATTCCAACTCTGTCCAAAGCATTCCAACCCTCTAGAAAGCATTCTAACCCTTTACAATGGTATTCCAACTCTGTCGAAAGCATTCCAACACTATAGAAAGCATTCCAACCCTGTACAATGGTATTAAAACTCTGACGAAAGAATACCAACACTGTAGAAAGCCTTCCAACTCTGTACGAAGCATTCAAACCCTGTACGAAGCATTCCAACTCTGTACGAAGTATTCCAACTCTGTACGAAGCATTCCAACTCTGTAGAAAGCATTCCAACCCTGTGGAAAGCATTCCATCTCTGTACAAAGGTATTCCAACTCTGTCGCAAGCATTCCAACCCTGTAGAAAGCATTCCAACCCTGTAGAAAGCATTCCAACCCTGTAGAAAGCATTCCAACCCTGTAGAAAGCATTCCAACCCTGTAGAAAGCATTCCAACCCTGTAGAAAGCATTCCATCTCTGTACAAAGGTATTCCAACTCTGTAGAAAGCATTCCAACCCTGCGGAAAGCATTCCAACTCTGTAGAAAGCATTCCAACCCTGCGGAAAGCATTCCAACCCTGCGGAAAGCATTCCAACTCTGTACGAAGCATTCCAACTCTGTACGAAGCATTCCAACCCTGTACATTGCATTCTAACTCTCTACAAAGGTATTCCAACTCTGTAGAAAGCATTCCAACCCTGTAGAAAGCATTCCAACCCTGTAGAAAGCATTCCATCTCTGTACAAAGGTATTCCAACTCTGTCGAAAGCATTCCAACCCTGTAGAAAGCATTCCATCTCTGTACAAAGGTATTCCAACTCTGTCGAAAGCATTCCAACCCTGTAGAAAGCATTCCAACCCTGTACATTACATTCTAACTCTGTACAAAGGTATTCCAACTCTGTCGAAAGCATTGCAACCCTGTAGAAAGCTTTCCAACTCTGTAGAGAGCGTTCCATCTCTGTACAAAGGTATTCCAACTCTGTCGTAAGCATTCCAACCCTGTAGAAAGCATTCCATCTCTGTACGAAGCATTCCAACTCTGTACGAAGCATTCCAACTCTGTACGAAGCATTCCAACTCTGTACGAAGCATTCCAACTCTGTACGAAGCATTCCAACTCTGTACGAAGCATTCCAACTCTGCACGAAGCATTCCAACTCTGCACGAAGCATTCCCACTCTGTACGAAGCATTCCAACTCTGTACGAAGCATTCCAACTCTGTACGAAGCATTCCAACTCTGCACGAAGCATTCCAACTCTGCACGAAGCATTCCAACTCTGCACGAAGCATTCCAACTCTGCACGAAGCATTCCAACTCTGCACGAAGCATTCCAACTCTGCACGAAGCATTCCAACTCTGCACGAAGCATTCCAACTCTGTCGAAAGCATTCCTGCCCTCTCGAAAGCATTCCAACTCTGTACGAGGCATTCCAACTCTGTACGAGGCATTCCAACTCTGTACGAAGCATTCCGACCATGTGGGAAGCATTCTCACCTTGTTGAAAGCATTCTCACCTTGTTGAAAGCATTCTCACCTTGTTGAAAGCATTCTCACCTTGTTGAAAGCATTCCAACCCTGTAGAAAGTATTCCAACCCTGTAGAAAGCCTTCCAACTCTGTACCAAGGTATTCCAACCGTCTAGAAAGCATTCCAACTCTGTAGAAAGCATTCCAACTCTGTAGAAAGCATTCCAACTCTGTAGAAAGTATTCCAACTCTGTAGAAAGTATTCCAACTCTGTACGGAGCATTCCAACTCTGTAGAACGTTTTCCAACTCTGTACAAAGTTTTCCAACCCTGTAGAAAGCATTCCAACCCGGTACAATGGTATTCCAACTCTGTCGAAAGCATTCCAACCCTCTAGAAAGCATTCCAACCCTCTAGAAAGCATTCCAACCCTCTAGAAAGCATTCCAACCCTCTAGAAAGCATTCCCACCCTGTAGAATGGTATTCCAACACTGTCGAAAGCATTCCAACCCTCTAGAAAGCATTCCAACCCTGTATAATGGTATTCCAACTCTGTCGAAACCATTCCAACCCTGTCGAAAGCCTTCCAACTCTGTACAAAGGTATTCCAACTCTGTCGAAAGCATTCCAACCCTCTAGAAAGCATTCCAACCCTGTACAATGGTATTCCAACCCTGTACAATGGTATTCCAACTCTGTCGAAAGCATTACAACCATGTAGAAAGCCTTCCTACTCTGTACAAAGGTATTCCAACACTGTGGAAAGCATTCCAACCCTCTAGAAAGCATTCTAACCCTTTACAATGGTATTCCAACTCTGTCGAAAGCATTCCAACTCTGTCGAAAGCATTCCAACCCTGTAGAAAGCATACCAACCCTGTAGAAAGCATACCAACCCTGTACAATGGTATTCCAACTCTGTGGAAAGCATTCCAACACTCTAGAAAGCATTCCAACCCTGTACAATGGTATTCCAACTCTGTCGAAAGCATACCAACTCTGTAGAAAGCCTTCCAACTCTGTACAAAGGTATTCCAACTCTGTACAAAGGTATTCCAACTCTGTCGACAGCATTCCAACCCTGTGGAAAGCATTTCAACCCTGCACAATGGTATTCCAACTCTGTCGAAAGGATTCCAACCCTCTAGAAAGCATTCCAACCCTGTACAATGATATTCCAACTCTGTCGAAAGCATTCCAACCATGTAGAAAGCCTTCCAACTCTGTACAAAGGTATTCCAACTCTGTGGAAAGCATTCAAACTCTGTGGAAAGCATTCCAACTCTCTAGAAAGCAATCCAACTCTCTAGAAAGCATTCCAACTCTCTAGAAAGCATTCCAACTCTCTAGAAAGCATTCCAACTCAGTAGAAAGCATTCCAACTCTGTACAAAGGTATTCCAACCCTGTAGAAAGCATTCCAACCCTGTAGAAAGCATTCCAACCCTGTAGAAAGCATTCCAACCCTGTAGAAAGCATTCCAACCCTGTAGAAAGCATTCCAACCCTGTAGAAAGCATTCCAACCCTGTAGAAAGCATTCCAACCCTGTAGAAAGTATTCCAACCCTGTAGAAAGCCTTCCAACTCTGTACCAAGGTATTCCAACCCTCTAGGAAGCATTCCAACTCTGTAGAAAGCATTCCAACTCTGTAGAAAGCATTCCAACTCTGTAGAAAGCATTCCAACTCTGTAGAAAGCATTCCAACTCTGTAGAAAGCATTCCAACTCTGTAGAAAGTATTCCAACTCTGTACGGAGCATTCCAACTCTGTACGGAGCATTCCAACTCTGTACGGAGCATTCCAACTCTGTAGAACGTTTTCCAACTCTGTACCAAGGTATTCCAACCCTCTAGAAAGCATTCCAACTCTGTCGAAACCATTCCAACTCTGTCGAAACCATTCCAACTCTGTCGAAACCATTCCAACTCTGTCGAAACCATTCCAACCCTGTCGAAAGCCTTCCAACTCTGTACAAAGGTATTCCAACTCTGTCGAAAGCATTCCAGCCCTCTAGAAAGCATTCCAACCCTGTACAATGGTATTCCAACTCTGTCGAAAGCATTCCAACCATGTAGAAAGCCTTCCAACTCTGTACAAAGGTATTCCAACTCTGTGGAAAGCATTCCAACCCTCTAGAAAGCATTCTAACCCTTTACAGTGGTATTCCAAATCTGTCGAAAGCATTCCAACCCTGTAGAAAGCATACCAACCCTGTAGAAAGCATACCAACCCTGTACAATGGTATTCCAACTCTGTCGAAAGCATTCCAACACTCTAGAAAGCATTCCAACACTCTAGAAAGCATTCCAACCCTGTACAATGGTATTCCAACTCTGTCGAAAGCATACCAACTCTGTAGAAGGCCTTCCAACTCTGTACAAAGGTATTCCAACTCTGTCGACAGCATTCCAACCCTGTGGAAAGCATTTCAACCCTGTACAATGGTATTCCAACTCTGTCGAAAGGATTCCAACCCTCTAGAAAGCATTCCAACTCTGTACAAAGGTATTCCAACTCTGTCGAAACCATTCCAACCCTGTCGAAAGCCTTCCGACTCTGTACAAATGTATTCCAACTCTGTCGAAAGCATTCCAACCCTCTAGAAAGCATTCTAACCCTTTACAATGGAATTCCAACTCTGTCGAAAGCATTCCAACACTCTAGAAAGCATTCCAACCCTGTACAATGGTATTAAAACTCTGACGAATGAATACCAACTCTGTAGAAAGCCTTCCAACTCTGTACGAAGCATTCCAACCCTGCACGAAGCATTCCAACTCTGTACGAAGCATTCCCACCCTGTACGAAGCATTCCAACTCTGTACGAAGCATTCCAACTCTGTACGAAGCATTCCAACTCTGTACGAAGCATTCCAACTCTGTCGAAAGCATTCCAACCCTGTGGAAAGCATTCCAACCCTGTGGAAAGCATTCCAACCCTGTGGAAAGCATTCCAACCCTGTAGAAAGCATTCCAACCCTGTACATTACATTCTAACTCTGTACAAAGGTATTCCAACTCTGTCGAAAGCATTGCAACCCTGTAGAAAGCTTTCCAACTCTGTAGAGAGCGTTCCATCTCTGTACAAAGGTATTCCAACTCTGTCGTAAGCATTCCAACCCTGTAGAAAGCATTCCATCTCTGTACAAAGGTATTCCAACTCTGTCGAAAGCATTCCAACTCTGTCGAAAGCATTCCAACTCTGTCGAATGCATTCCAACTCTGTCGAAAGCATTCCAACCCTGTGGAAAGCATTCCAACCCTGTGGAAAGCATTCCAACACTGTGGAAAGCATTCCAACTCTGTAGAAAGCATTCCAACCCTCTAGAAATCATTCCAACTCTGTACGAAGCATTCCAACTCTGTACGAAGCATTCCAACTCTGTACGAAGCATTCCAACTCTGTACGAAGCATTCCAACTCTGTACGAAGCATTCCAACTCTGCACGAAGCATTCCAACTCTGCACGAAGCATTCCAACTCTGCACGAAGCATTCCCACTCTGCACGAAGCATTCCCACTCTGCACGAAGCATTCCCACTCTGCACGAAGCATTCCAACTCTGTACGAAGCATTCCAACTCTGTACGAAGCATTCCAACTCTGTACGAAGCATTCCAACTCTGCACGAAGCATTCCAACTCTGCACGAAGCATTCCAACTCTGCACGAAGCATTCCTGCCCTCTCGAAAGCATTCCAACTCTGTACGAGGCATTCCAACTCTGTACGAAGCATTCCAACTCTGTACGAAGCATTCCAACTCTGTACGAAGCATTCCAACTCTGTACGAAGCATTCCGACCATGTGGAAAGCATTCTCACCTTGTTGAATGCATTCTCACCTTGTTGAAAGCATTCTCACCTTGTTGAAAGCATTCCAACCCTGTAGAAAGTATTCCAACCCTGTAGAAAGTATTCCAACCCTGTAGAAAGTATTCCAACCCTGTAGAAAGCCTTCCAACTCTGTACCAAGGTATTCCAACCGTCTAGAAAGCATTCCAACTCTGTAGAAAGCATTCCAACTCTGTAGAAAGCATTCCAACTCTGTAGAAAGTATTCCAACTCTGTACGGAGCATTCCAACTCTGTAGAACGTTTTCCAACTCTGTACAAAGTTTTCCAACCCTGTAGAAAGCATTCCAACCAAGTACAATGGTATTCCAACTCTGTCGAAAGCATTCCAACCCTCTAGAAAGCATTCCAACCCTCTAGAAAGCATTCCAACCCTCTAGAAAGCATTCCAACCCTCTAGAAAGCATTCCAACTCTGTAGAAAGCATTCCAACTCTGTAGAAAGTATTCCAACTCTGTACGGAGCATTCCAACTCTGTAGAACGTTTTCCAACTCTGTACAAAGTTTTCCAACCCTGTAGAAAGCATTCCAACCAAGTACAATGGTATTCCAACTCTGTCGAAAGCATTCCAACCCTCTAGAAAGCATTCCAACCCTCTAGAAAGCATTCCAACCCTCTAGAAAGCATTCCAACCCTCTAGAAAGCATTCCAACCCTCTAGAAAGCATTCCAACCCTCTAGAAAGCATTCCAACCCTCTAGAAAGCATTCCAACCCTGTAGAAAGCATTCCAACCCTGTAGAAAGTATTCCAACCCTGTAGAAAGCCTTCCAACTCTGTACCAAGGTATTCCAACCCTCTAGGAAGCATTCCAACTCTGTAGAAAGCATTCCAACTCTGTAGAAAGCATTCCAACCCTCTAGAAAGCATTCCAACCCTCTAGAAAGCATTCCAACCCTCTAGAAAGCATTCCAACCCTCTAGAAAGCATTCCAACCCTGTACAATGGTATTCCAACTCTGTCGAAAGCATTCCAACCATGTAGAAAGCCTTCCAACTCTGTACAAAGGTATTCCAACTCTGTGGAAAGCATTCCAACCCTCTAGAAAGCATTCTAACCCTTTACAATGGTATTCCTAATCTGTCGAAAGCATTCTAACCCTTTACAATGGTATTCCTAATCTGTCGAAAGCATTCCAACCCTGTAGAAAGCATTCCAACCCTGTAGAAAGCATACCAACCCTGTAGAAAGCATACCAACCCTGTAGAAAGCATACCAACCCTGTACAATGGTATTCCAACTCTGTCGAAAGCATTCCAACACTCTAGAAAGCATTCCAACCCTGTACAATGGTATTCTAGCTCTGTCGAAAGCATACCAACTCTGTAGGAGGCCTTCCAACTCTGTACAAAGGTATTCCAACTCTGTCGACAGCATTCCAACCCTGTGGAAAGCATTTCAACCCTGTACAATGGTATTCCAACTCTGTCGAAAGGATTCCAACCCTCTAGAAAGCATTCCAACTCTGTACAAAGGTATTCCAACTCTGTCGAAACCATTCCAACCCTGTCGAAAGCCTTCCGACTCTGTACAAAGGTATTCCAACTCTGTCCAAAGCATTCCAACCCTCTAGAAAGCATTCTAACCCTTTACAATGGTATTCCAACTCTGTCGAAAGCATTCCAACACTATAGAAAGCATTCCAACCCTGTACAATGGTATTAAAACTCTGACGAAAGAATACCAACACTGTAGAAAGCCTTCCAACTCTGTACGAAGCATTCAAACTCTGTACGAAGCATTCCAACTCTGTACGAAGTATTCCAACTCTGTACGAAGCATTCCAACTCTGTAGAAAGCATTCCAACCCTGTGGAAAGCATTCCATCTCTGTACAAAGGTATTCCAACTCTGTCGCAAGCATTCCAACCCTGTAGAAAGCATTCCAACCCTGTAGAAAGCATTCCAACCCTGTAGAAAGCATTCCAACCCTGTAGAAAGCATTCCAACCCTGTAGAAAGCATTCCAACCCTGTAGAAAGCATTCCAACCCTGTAGAAAGCATTCCATCTCTGTACAAAGGTATTCCAACTCTGTAGAAAGCATTCCAACTCTGTAGAAAGCATTCCAACCCTGCGGAAAGCATTCCAACCCTGCGGAAAGCATTCCAACTCTGTACGAAGCATTCCAACTCTGTACGAAGCATTCCAACCCTGTACATTGCATTCTAACTCTCTACAAAGGTATTCCAACTCTGTAGGAAGCATTCCAACCCTGTAGAAAGCATTCCAACCCTGTAGAAAGCATTCCATCTCTGTACAAAGGTATTCCAACTCTGTCGAAAGCATTCCAACCCTGTAGAAAGCATTCCATCTCTGTACAAAGGTATTCCAACTCTGTCGTAAGCATTCCATCTCTGTACGAAGCATTCCAACTCTGCACGAAGCATTCCAACTCTGCACGAAGCATTCCCACTCTGTACGAAGCATTCCAACTCTGTACGAAGCATTCCAACTCTGTACGAAGCATTCCAACTCTGCACGAAGCATTCCAACTCTGCACGAAGCATTCCAACTCTGCACGAAGCATTCCAACTCTGCACGAAGCATTCCAACTCTGCACGAAGCATTCCAACTCTGCACGAAGCATTCCAACTCTGTCGAAAGCATTCCTGCCCTCTCGAAAGCATTCCAACTCTGTACGAGGCATTCCGACCATGTGGGAAGCATTCTCACCTTGTTGAAAGCATTCTCACCTTGTTGAAAGCATTCTCACCTTGTTGAAAGCATTCTCACCTTGTTGAAAGCATTCTCACCTTGTTGAAAGCATTCCAACCCTGTAGAAAGTATTCCAACCCTGTAGAAAGTATTCCAACCCTGTAGAAAGCCTTCCAACTCTGTACCAAGGTATTCCAACCGTCTAGAAAGCATTCCAACTCTGTAGAAAGCATTCCAACTCTGTAGAAAGCATTCCAACTCTGTAGAAAGTATTCCAACTCTGTAGAAAGTATTCCAACTCTGTACGGAGCATTCCAACTCTGTAGAACGTTTTCCAACTCTGTACAAAGTTTTCCAACCCTGTAGAAAGCATTCCAACCCGGTACAATGGTATTCCAACTCTGTCGAAAGCATTCCAACCCTCTAGAAAGCATTCCAACCCTCTAGAAAGCATTCCAACCCTCTAGAAAGCATTCCAACCCTCTAGAAAGCATTCCAACCCTCTAGAAAGCATTCCCACCCTGTAGAATGGTATTCCAACACTGTCGAAAGCATTCCAACCCTCTAGAAAGCATTCCAACCCTGTATAATGGTATTCCAACTCTGTCGAAACCATTCCAACCCTGTCGAAAGCCTTCCAACTCTGTACAAAGGTATTCCAACCCTGTCGAAAGCATTCCAACCCTCTAGAAAGCATTCCAACCCTGTACAATGGTATTCCAACTCTGTCGAAAGCATTACAACCATGTAGAAAGCCTTCCAACTCTGTACAAAGGTATTCCAACACTGTGGAAAGCATTCCAACCCTCTAGAAAGCATTCTAACCCTTTACAATGGTATTCCAACTCTGTCGAAAGCATTCCAACTCTGTCGAAAGCATTCCAACCCTGTAGAAAGCATACCAACCCTGTAGAAAGCATACCAACCCTGTACAATGGTATTCCAACTCTGTGGAAAGCATTCCAACACTCTAGAAAGCATTCCAACCCTGTACAATGGTATTCCAACTCTGTCGAAAGCATACCAACTCTGTAGAAAGCCTTCCAACTCTGTACAAAGGTATTCCAACTCTGTACAAAGGTATTCCAACTCTGTCGACAGCATTCCAACCCTGTGGAAAGCATTTCAACCCTGCACAATGGTATTCCAACTCTGTCGAAAGGATTCCAACCCTCTAGAAAGCATTCCAACCCTGTACAATGATATTCCAACTCTGTCGAAAGCATTCCAACCATGTAGAAAGCCTTCCAACTCTGTACAAAGGTATTCCAACTCTGTGGAAAGCATTCCAACTCTCTAGAAAGCAATCCAACTCTCTAGAAAGCATTCCAACTCTCTAGAAAGCATTCCAACTCAGTAGAAAGCATTCCAACTCTGTACAAAGGTATTCCAACCCTGTAGAAAGCATTCCAACCCTGTAGAAAGCATTCCAACCCTGTAGAAAGCATTCCAACCCTGTAGAAAGCATTCCAACCCTGTAGAAAGCATTCCAACCCTGTAGAAAGCATTCCAACCCTGTAGAAAGCCTTCCAACTCTGTACCAAGGTATTCCAACCCTCTAGGAAGCATTCCAACTCTGTAGAAAGCATTCCAACTCTGTAGAAAGCATTCCAACTCTGTAGAAAGCATTCCAACTCTGTAGAAAGCATTCCAACTCTGTAGAAAGCATTCCAACTCTGTAGAAAGTATTCCAACTCTGTACGGAGCATTCCAACTCTGTACGGAGCATTCCAACTCTGTAGAACGTTTTCCAACTCTGTACCAAGGTATTCCAACCCTCTAGAAAGCATTCCAACTCTGTCGAAACCATTCCAACTCTGTCGAAACCATTCCAACCCTGTCGAAAGCCTTCCAACTCTGTACAAAGGTATTCCAACTCTGTCGAAAGCATTCCAGCCCTCTAGAAAGCATTCCAACCCTGTACAATGGTATTCCAACTCTGTCGAAAGCATTCCAACCATGTAGAAAGCCTTCCAACTCTGTACAAAGGTATTCCAACTCTGTGGAAAGCATTCCAACCCTCTAGAAAGCATTCTAACCCTTTACAGTGGTATTCCAAATCTGTCGAAAGCATTCCAACCCTGTAGAAAGCATACCAACCCTGTAGAAAGCATACCAACCCTGTACAATGGTATTCCAACTCTGTCGAAAGCATTCCAACACTCTAGAAAGCATTCCAACCCTGTACAATGGTATTCCAACTCTGTCGAAAGCATACCAACTCTGTAGAAGGCCTTCCAACTCTGTACAAAGGTATTCCAACTCTGTCGACAGCATTCCAACCCTGTGGAAAGCATTTCAACCCTGTACAATGGTATTCCAACTCTGTCGAAAGGATTCCAACCCTCTAGAAAGCATTCCAACTCTGTACAAAGGTATTCCAACTCTGTCGAAACCATTCCAACCCTGTCGAAAGCCTTCCGACTCTGTACAAATGTATTCCAACTCTGTCGAAAGCATTCCAACCCTCTAGAAAGCATTCTAACCCTTTACAATGGAATTCCAACTCTGTCGAAAGCATTCCAACACTCTAGAAAGCATTCCAACCCTGTACAATGGTATTAAAACTCTGACGAAAGAATACCAACTCTGTAGAAAGCCTTCCAACTCTGTACGAAGCATTCCAACCCTGTACGAAGCATTCCAACCCTGCACGAAGCATTCCAACTCTGTACGAAGCATTCCAACTCTGTACGAAGCATTCCAACTCTGTACGAAGCATTCCAACTCTGTACGAAGCATTCCAACTCTGTACGAAGCATTCCAACTCTGCACGAAGCATTCCAACTCTGTCGAAAGCATTCCTGCCCTCTAGAAAGCATTCCAACACTGTACGAGGCATTCCAACACTGTACGAGGCATTCCAACTCTGTACGAAGCATTCCGACCATGTGGAAAGCATTCTCACCTTGTTGAAAGCATTCTCACCTTGTTGAAAGCATTCGCACCTTGTTGAAAGCATTCGCACCTTGTTGAAAGCATTCTAACCCTGTAGAAAGCATTCCAACCCTGTAGAAAGCATTCCAACCCTGTAGAAAGCATTCCAACCCTGTAGAAAGCATTCCAACCCTGTAGAAAGCATTCCAACCCTGTAGAAAGCATTCCAACCCTGTACAATGGTATTCCAACTCTGTCGAAAGCAATCCAACCCTCTAGAGAGCATTCCAACCCTGTAGAAAGTATTCCAACCCTGTAGAAAGTATTCCAACCCTGTAGAAAGTATTCCAACCCTGTGGAAAGCCTTCCAACTCTGTACCAAGGTATTCCAACCGTCTAGAAAGCATTCCAACTCTGTACGAAGCATCCCAACTCTGTACGAAGCATCCCAACTCTGTACGAAGCATCCCAACTCTGTACGAAGCATCCCAACTCTGTACGAAGCATCCCAACTCTGTACGAAGCATCCCAACTCTGTACGAAGCATCCCAACTCTGTACGAAGCATTCCAACTCTGTACGAAGCATTCCAACTCTGTACGAAGCATTCCAACTCTGTACGAAGCATTCCAACTCTGTCCAAAGCATTCCAACTCTGTCCAAAGCATTCCAACTCTGTCCAAAGCATTCCAACCCTGTAGAAAGCATACCAACCCTGTAGAAAGCATACCAACCCTGTACAATGGTATTCCAACTCTGTCGAAAGCATTCCAACACTCTAGAAAGCATTCCAACCCTGTACAATGGTATTCCAACTCTGACGAAAGCATACCAACTCTGTAGAAAGCCTTCCAACTCTGTAGAAAGCCTTCCAACTCTGTAGAAAGCCTTCCAACTCTGTACAAAGGTATTCCAACTCTGTACAAAGGTATTCCAACTCTGTCGACAGCATTCCAACCCTGTGGAAAGCATTTCAACCCTGCACAATGGTATTCCAACTCTGTCGAAAGGATTCCAACCCTCTAGAAAGCATTCCAACCCTGTACAATGATATTCCAACTCTGGCGAAAGCATTCCAACCCTGTAGAAAGCATTCCAACCCTGTAGAAAGCATCCCAACCCTGTAGAAGGCATCCCAACCCTGTAGAAGGCATCCCAACCCTGTAGAAAGTATTCCAACCCTGTAGAAAGCCTTCCAACTCTGTACCAAGGTATTCCAACCCTCTAGGAAGCATTCCAACTCTGTAGGAAGCATTCCAACTCTGTAGAAAGCATTCCAACTCTGTAGAAAGCATTCCAACTCTGTAGAAAGTATTCCAACTCTGTACGGAGCATTCCAGCTCTGTAAAACGTTTTCCAACTCTGTACCAAGGTATTCCAACCCTCTAGAAAGCATTCCAACTCTGTCGAAACCATTCCAACCCTGTCGAAAGCCTTCCAACTCTGTACAAAGGTATTCCAACTCTGTCGAAAGCATTCCAACCCTCTAGAAAGCATTCCAACCCTGTACAATGGTATTCCAACACTGTCGAAAGCATTCCAACACTCTAGAAAGCATTCCAACCCTGTACAATGGTATTCCAACTCTGTCGAAAGCATACCAACTCTGTACGAAGCATTCCAACTCTGTACGAAGCATTCCAACTCTGTACGAAGCATTCCAACTCTGTACGAAGCATTCCAACTCTGTACGAAGCATTCCAACTCTGTACGAAACATTCCAACTCTGTAGAAAGCATTCCAACCCTCTAGAAATCATTCCAACTCTGTACGAAGCATCCCAACTCTGTACGAAGCATCCCAACTCTGTACGAAGCATCCCAACTCTGTACGAAGCATCCCAACTCTGTACGAAGCATCCCAACTCTGTACGAAGCATCCCAACTCTGTACGAAGCATCCCAACTCTGTACGAAGCATTCCAACTCTGTACGAAGCATTCCAACTCTGTACGAAGCATTCCAACTCTGTACGAAGCATTCCAACTCTGTACGAAGCATTCCAACTCTGCACGAAGCATTCCAACTCTGCACGAAGCATTCCAACTCTGTACGAAGCATTCCCACTCTGTACGAAGCATTCCAACTCTGTACGAAGCATTCCAACTCTGCACGAAGCATTCCAACTCTGTCGGAAGCATTCCAACTCTGTCGAAAGCATTCCTGCCCTCTAGAAAGCATTCCAACTCTGTACGAGGCATTCCAACTCTGTACGAAGCATTCCGACCATGTGGAAAGCATTCTCACCTTGTTGAAAGCATTCTAACCCTGTAGAAAGCATTCCAACTCTCTAGAAAGCATTCTAACCCTGTAGAAAGCATTCCAACTCTGTAGAAAGCATTCCAACTCTGTAGAAAGCATTCCAACACTGTACAAAGCATTCCAACTCTGTAGAAAGCATTCCATCTCTGTAGAAAGCATTCCAACCCTGTGGAAAGCTTTCCAACCCTGTAGAAAGCTTTCCAACCCTGTAGAAAGCTTTCCAACCCTGTAGAAAGCTTTCCAACCCTGTAGAAAGCATTCCATCTCTGTACAAAGGTATTCCAACTCTGTCGAAAGCATCCCAACCCTGTAGAAAGCATTCCATCTCTGTACAAAGGTATTCCAACACTGTGGAAAGCATTCCAACACTGTGGAAAGCATTCCAACCCTGTGGAAAGCATTCCATCTCTGTACAAAGGTATTCCAACACTGTGGAAAGCATTCCAACCCTGTGGAAAGCATTCCAACCCTGTGGAAAGCAGTCCAACCCTGTGGAAAGCATTCCAACCCTGTGGAAAGCATTCCAACCCTGTGGAAAGCATTCCAACCCTGTGGAAAGCATTCCATCTCTGTACAAAGGTATTCCAACACTGTGGAAAGCATTCCAACCCTGTGGAAAGCATTCCATCTCTGTACAAAGGTATTCCAACTCTGTCGCAAGCATTCCAACCCTGTAGAAAGCATTCCAACCCTGTAGAAAGCATTCCAACCCTGTAGAAAGCATGCCATCTCTGTACAAAGGTATTCCAACTCTGTAGAAAGCATTCCAACCCTGTGGAAAGCATTCCATCTCTGTACAAAGGTATTCCAACACTGTGGAAAGCATTCCAACCCTGTGGAAAGCAGTCCAACCCTGTGGAAAGCATTCCAACCCTGTGGAAAGCATTCCAACCCTGTACATTACATTCTAACTCTGTACAAAGGTATTCCAACTCTGTCGAAAGCATTCCAACCCTGTAGAAAGCATTCCATCTCTGTACAAAGGTATTCCAACACTGTGGAAAGCATTCCAACCCTGTGGAAAGCATTCCATCTCTGTACAAAGGTATTCCAACACTGTGGAAAGCATTCCAACCCTGTGGAAAGCATTCCAACCCTGTGGAAAGCAGTCCAACCCTGTGGAAAGCATTCCAACCCTGTGGAAAGCATTCCAACCCTGTGGAAAGCATTCCAACCCTGTGGAAAGCATTCCAACCCTGTGGAAAGCATTCCAACCCTGTGGAAAGCATTCCATCTCTGTACAAAGGTATTCCAACCCTGTAGACAGCTTTCCAACCCTGTAGAAAGCTTTCCAACCCTGTAGAAAGCTTTCCAACCCTGTAGAAAGCATTCCATCTCTGTACAAAGGTATTCCAACTCTGTCGAAAGCATTCCAACCCTGTAGAAAGCATTCCATCTCTGTACAAAGGTATTCCAACACTGTGGAAAGCATTCCAACCCTGTGGAAAGCATTCCATCTCTGTACAAAGGTATTCCAACACTGTGGAAAGCATTCCAACCCTGTGGAAAGCAGTCCAACCCTGTGGAAAGCATTCCAACCCTGTGGAAAGCATTCCAACCCTGTACATTACATTCTAACTCTGTACAAAGGTATTCCAACTCTGTCGAAAGCATTCCAACCCTGTAGAAAGCATTCCATCTCTGTACAAAGGTATTCCAACCCTGTAGAAAGCCTTCCAACTCTGTACCAAGGTATTCCAACCCTCTAGGAAGCATTCCAACTCCGTAGAAAGCATTCCAACTCTGTAGAAAGCATTCCAACTCTGTAGAAAGCATTCCAACTCTGTAGAAAGTATTCCAACTCTGTACGGAGCATTCCAACTCTGTACGGAGCATTCCAACTCTGTAGAACGTTTTCCAACTCTGTACCAAGGTATTCCAACCCTCTAGAAAGCATTCCAACTCTGTCGAAACCATTCCAACCCTGTCGAAAGCCTTCCAACTCTGTACAAAGGTATTCCAACTCTGTCGGAAGCATTCCAACCCTCTAGAAAGCATTCCAACCCTCTAGAAAGCATTCCAACCCTCTAGAAAGCATTCCAACCCTGTACAATGGTATTCCAACTCTGTCGAAAGCATTCCAACCATGTAGAAAGCCTTCCAACTCTGTACAAAGGTATTCCAACTCTGTGGAAAGCATTCCAACCCACAAGAAAGCATTCTAACCCTTTACAATGGTATTCCAAATCTGTCGAAAGCATTCCAACACTGTAGAAAGCATACCAACCCTGTAGAAAGCATACCAACCCTGTAGAAAGCATACCAACCCTGTAGAAAGCATACCAACCCTGTAGAAAGCATACCAACCCTGTAGAAAGCATACCAACCCTGTAGAAAGCATACCAACCCTGTAGAAAGCATACCAACCCTGTAGAAAGCATACCAACCCTGTACAATGGTATTCCAACTCTGTCGAAAGCATTCCAACACTCTAGAAAGCATTCCAACCCTGTACAATGGTATTCCAACTCTGTCGAAAGCATACCAACTCTGTAGAAGGCCTTCCAACTCTGTACAAAGGTATTCCAACTCTGTCGACAGCATTCCAACCCTGTGGAAAGCATTTCAACCCTGTACAATGGTATTCCAACTCTGTCGAAAGGATTCCAACCCTCTAGAAAGCATTCCAACCCTGTACAATGATATTCCAACTCTGTCGAAAGCATTCCAACCATGTAGAAAGCCTTCCAACTCTGTACAAGGGTATTCCAACTCTGTGGAAAGCATTCCAACCCTCTAGAAAGCATTCTAACCCTTTACAATGGTATTCCAACTCTGTCGAAAGCATTCCAACCCTGTAGAAAGCATACCAACCCTGTAGAAAGCATACCAACTCTGTCGAAAGCATCCCAACCCTGTAGAAAGCATTCCATCTCTGTACAAAGGTATTCCAACACTGTGGAAAGCATTCCAACACTGTGGAAAGCATTCCAACCCTGTGGAAAGCATTCCATCTCTGTACAAAGGTATTCCAACACTGTGGAAAGCATTCCAACCCTGTGGAAAGCATTCCAACCCTGTGGAAAGCATTCCAACCCTGTGGAAAGCATTCCATCTCTGTACAAAGGTATTCCAACACTGTGGAAAGCATTCCAACCCTGTGGAAAGCATTCCATCTCTGTACAAAGGTATTCCAACTCTGTCGCAAGCATTCCAACCCTGTAGAAAGCATTCCAACCCTGTAGAAAGCATTCCAACCCTGTAGAAAGCATGCCATCTCTGTACAAAGGTATTCCAACTCTGTAGAAAGCATTCCAACCCTGTGGAAAGCATTCCATCTCTGTACAAAGGTATTCCAACACTGTGGAAAGCATTCCAACCCTGTGGAAAGCAGTCCAACCCTGTGGAAAGCATTCCAACCCTGTGGAAAGCATTCCAACCCTGTACATTACATTCTAACTCTGTACAAAGGTATTCCAACTCTGTCGAAAGCATTCCAACCCTGTAGAAAGCATTCCATCTCTGTACAAAGGTATTCCAACACTGTGGAAAGCATTCCAACCCTGTGGAAAGCATTCCATCTCTGTACAAAGGTATTCCAACACTGTGGAAAGCATTCCAACCCTGTGGAAAGCATTCCAACCCTGTGGAAAGCAGTCCAACCCTGTGGAAAGCATTCCAACCCTGTGGAAAGCATTCCAACCCTGTGGAAAGCATTCCAACCCTGTGGAAAGCATTCCAACCCTGTGGAAAGCATTCCAACCCTGTGGAAAGCATTCCATCTCTGTACAAAGGTATTCCAACCCTGTAGACAGCTTTCCAACCCTGTAGAAAGCTTTCCAACCCTGTAGAAAGCTTTCCAACCCTGTAGAAAGCATTCCATCTCTGTACAAAGGTATTCCAACTCTGTCGAAAGCATTCCAACCCTGTAGAAAGCATTCCATCTCTGTACAAAGGTATTCCAACACTGTGGAAAGCATTCCAACCCTGTGGAAAGCATTCCATCTCTGTACAAAGGTATTCCAACACTGTGGAAAGCATTCCAACCCTGTGGAAAGCAGTCCAACCCTGTGGAAAGCATTCCAACCCTGTGGAAAGCATTCCAACCCTGTACATTACATTCTAACTCTGTACAAAGGTATTCCAACTCTGTCGAAAGCATTCCAACCCTGTAGAAAGCATTCCATCTCTGTACAAAGGTATTCCAACCCTGTAGAAAGCCTTCCAACTCTGTACCAAGGTATTCCAACCCTCTAGGAAGCATTCCAACTCCGTAGAAAGCATTCCAACTCTGTAGAAAGCATTCCAACTCTGTAGAAAGCATTCCAACTCTGTAGAAAGTATTCCAACTCTGTACGGAGCATTCCAACTCTGTACGGAGCATTCCAACTCTGTAGAACGTTTTCCAACTCTGTACCAAGGTATTCCAACCCTCTAGAAAGCATTCCAACTCTGTCGAAACCATTCCAACCCTGTCGAAAGCCTTCCAACTCTGTACAAAGGTATTCCAACTCTGTCGGAAGCATTCCAACCCTCTAGAAAGCATTCCAACCCTCTAGAAAGCATTCCAACCCTCTAGAAAGCATTCCAACCCTGTACAATGGTATTCCAACTCTGTCGAAAGCATTCCAACCATGTAGAAAGCCTTCCAACTCTGTACAAAGGTATTCCAACTCTGTGGAAAGCATTCCAACCCACAAGAAAGCATTCTAACCCTTTACAATGGTATTCCAAATCTGTCGAAAGCATTCCAACACTGTAGAAAGCATACCAACCCTGTAGAAAGCATACCAACCCTGTAGAAAGCATACCAACCCTGTAGAAAGCATACCAACCCTGTAGAAAGCATACCAACCCTGTAGAAAGCATACCAACCCTGTAGAAAGCATACCAACCCTGTAGAAAGCATACCAACCCTGTAGAAAGCATACCAACCCTGTACAATGGTATTCCAACTCTGTCGAAAGCATTCCAACACTCTAGAAAGCATTCCAACCCTGTACAATGGTATTCCAACTCTGTCGAAAGCATACCAACTCTGTAGAAGGCCTTCCAACTCTGTACAAAGGTATTCCAACTCTGTCGACAGCATTCCAACCCTGTGGAAAGCATTTCAACCCTGTACAATGGTATTCCAACTCTGTCGAAAGGATTCCAACCCTCTAGAAAGCATTCCAACCCTGTACAATGATATTCCAACTCTGTCGAAAGCATTCCAACCATGTAGAAAGCCTTCCAACTCTGTACAAGGGTATTCCAACTCTGTGGAAAGCATTCCAACCCTCTAGAAAGCATTCTAACCCTTTACAATGGTATTCCAACTCTGTCGAAAGCATTCCAACCCTGTAGAAAGCATACCAACCCTGTAGAAAGCATACCAACCCTGTAGAAAGCATACCAACCCTGTAGAAAGCATACCAACCCTGTACAATGGTATTCCAACTCTGTCGAAAGCATTCCAACACTCTAGAAAGCATTCCAACCATGTACAATGGTATTCCAACTCTGTCGAAAGCATACCAACTCTGTAGAAAGCCTTCCAACTCTGTACGAAGCATTCCAAGTCTGTACGAAGCATTCCAACTCTGTACGAAGCATTCCAACTCTGTACGAAGCATTCAAACTCTGTACGAAGTATTCCAACTCTGTACGAAACATTCCAACTCTGTAGAAAGCATTCCAACCCTCTAGAAATTATTCCAACTCTGTACGAAGCATCCCAACTCTGTACGAAGCATTCCAACTCTGTACGAAGCATCCCAACTCTGTACGAAGCATCCCAACTCTGTACGAAGCATCCCAACTCTGTACGAAGCATCCCAACTCTGTACGAAGCATTCCAACTCTGTACGAAGCATTCCAACTCTGTACGAAGCATTCCAACTCTGTACGAAGCATTCCAACCCTGTACATTGCATTCTAACACTCTACAAAGGTATTCCAACTCTGTAGAAAGCATTCCAACCCTGTAGAAAGCATTCCAACCCTGTAGAAAGCATTCCATCTCTGTACAAAGGAATTCCAACTCTGTCGAAAGCATTCCAACCCTGTAGAAAGCATTCCATCTCTGTACAAAGGTATTCCAACTCTGTCGAAAGCATTCCAACCCTGTGGAAAGCATTCCAACCCTGTGGAAAGCATTCCAACCCTGTGGAAAGCATTCCAACCCTGTAGAAAGCATTCCAACCCTGTACATTACATTCTAACTCTGTACAAAGGTATTCCAACTCTGTCGAAAGCATTGCAACCCTGTAGAAAGCTTTCCAACCCTGTAGAAAGCTTTCCAACTCTGTAGAGAGCGTTCCATCTCTGTACAAAGGTATTCCAACTCTGTCGTAAGCATTCCAACCCTGTAGAAAGCATTCCATCTCTGTACGAAGCATTCCAACTCTGTACGAAGCCTTCCAACTCTGTACGAAGCATTCCAACTCTGTACGAAGCATTCCAACTCTGTACGAAGCATTCCAACTCTGCACGAAGCATTCCAACTCTGCACGAAGCATTCCCACTCTGTACGAAGCATTCCAACTCTGTACGAAGCATTCCAACTCTGTACGAAGCATTCCAACTCTGCACGATGCATTCCAACTCTGCACGAAGCATTCCAACTCTGCACGAAGCATTCCAACTCTGCACGAAGCATTCCAACTCTGCACGAAGCATTCCAACTCTGCACGAAGCATTCCAACTCTGTCGAAAGCATTCCTGCCCTCTCGAAAGCATTCCAACTCTGTACGAGGCATTCCAACTCTGTACGAAGCATTCCGACCATGTGGAAAGCATTCTCACCTTGTTGAAAGCATTCTCACCTTGTTGAAAGCATTCTCACCTTGTTGAAAGCATTCTCACCTTGTTGAAAGCATTCCAACCCTGTAGAAAGTATTCCAACCCTGTAGAAAGCCTTCCAACTCTGTACCAAGGTATTCCAACCGTCTAGAAAGCATTCCAACTCTGTAGAAAGCCTTCCAACTCTGTACCAAGGTATTCCAACCGTCTAGAAAGCATTCCAACTCTGTAGAAAGCATTCCAACTCTGTAGAAAGTATTCCAACTCTGTACGGAGCATTCCAACTCTGTAGAACGTTTTCCAACTCTGTACAAAGTTTTCCAACCCTGTAGAAAGCATTCCAACCCGGTACAATGGTATTCCAACTCTGTCGAAAGCATTCCAACCCTCTAGAAAGCATTCCAACCCTCTAGAAAGCATTCCAACCCTCTAGAAAGCATTCCAACCCTCTAGAAAGCATTCCAACCCTCTAGAAAGCATTCCCACCCTGTAGGATGGTATTCCAACACTGTCGAAAGCATTCCAACCCTCTAGAAAGCATTCCAACCCTGTATAATGGTATTCCAACTCTGTCGAAACCATTCCAACCCTGTCGAAAGCCTTCCAACTCTGTACAAAGGTATTCCAACTCTGTCGAAAGCATTCCAACCCTCTAGAAAGCATTCCAACCCTGTACAATGGTATTCCAACTCTGTCGAAAGCATTCCAACCCTCTAGAAAGCATTCCAACCCTGTACAATGGTATTCCAACTCTGTCGGAAGCATTACAACCATGTAGAAAGCCTTCCAACTCTGTACAAAGGTATTCCAACACTGTGGAAAGCATTCCAACCCTCTAGAAAGCATTCTAACCCTTTACAATGGTATTCCAACTCTGTCGAAAGCATTCCAACTCTGTCGAAAGCATTCCAACCCTGTAGAAAGCATACCAACCCTGTAGAAAGCATACCAACCCTGTAGAAAGCATACCAACCCTGTACAATGGTATTCCAACTCTGTGGAAAGCATTCCAACACTCTAGAAAGCATTCCAACCCTGTACAATGGTATTCCAACTCTGTCGAAAGCATACCAACTCTGTAGAAAGCCTTCCAACTCTGTACAAAGGTATTCCAACTCTGTACAAAGGTATTCCAACTCTGTCGACAGCATTCCAACCCTGTGGAAAGCATTTCAACCCTGCACAATGGTATTCCAACTCTGTCGAAAGGATTCCAACCCTCTAGAAAGCATTCCAACCCTGTACAATGATATTCCAACCCTGTCGAAAGCATTCCAACCATGTAGAAAGCCTTCCAACTCTGTACAAAGGTATTCCAACTCTGTGGAAAGCATTCCAACTCTCTAGAAAGCATTCCAACTCTCTAGAAAGCATTCCAACTCAGTAGAAAGCATTCCAACTCTGTACAAAGGTATTCCAACCCTGTAGAAAGCATTCCAACCCTGTAGAAAGCATTCCAACGCTGTAGAAAGCATTCCAACGCTGTAGAAAGCATTCCAACCCTGTAGAAAGCATTCCAACCCTGTAGAAAGCATTCCAACCCTGTAGAAAGCATTCCAACCCTGTAGAAAGCATTCCAACCCTGTAGAAAGTATTCCAACCCTGTAGAAAGCCTTCCAACTCTGTACCAAGGTATTCCAACCCTCTAGGAAGCATTCCAACTCTGTAGAAAGCATTCCAACTCTGTAGAAAGCATTCCAACTCTGTAGAAAGCATTCCAACTCTGTAGAAAGCATTCCAACTCTGTAGAAAGCATTCCAACTCTGTAGAAAGCATTCCAACTCTGTAGAAAGCATTCCAACTCTGTAGAAAGTATTCCAACTCTGTACGGAGCATTCCAACTCTGTAGAACGTTTTCCAACTCTGTACCAAGGTATTCCAACCCTCTAGAAAGCATTCCAACTCTGTCGAAACCATTCCAACTCTGTCGAAACCATTCCAACCCTGTCGAAAGCCTTCCAACTCTGTACAAAGGTATTCCAACTCTGTCGAAAGCATTCCAACCCTCTAGAAAGCATTCCAACCCTGTACAATGGTATTCCAACTCTGTCGAAAGCATTCCAACCATGTAGAAAGCCTTCCAACTCTGTACAAAGGTATTCCAACTCTGTGGAAAGCATTCCAACCCTCTAGAAAGCATTCTAACCCTTTACAATGGTATTCCAAATCTGTCGAAAGCATTCCAACCCTGTAGAAAGCATACCAACCCTGTAGAAAGCATACCAACCCTGTAGAAAGCATACCAACCCTGTACAATGGTATTCCAACTCTGTCGAAAGCATTCCAACTCTCTAGAAAGCATTCCAACCCTGTACAATGGTATTCCAACTCTGTCGAAAGCATACCAACTCTGTAGAAGGCCTTCCAACTCTGTACAAAGGTATTCCAACTCTGTCGACAGCATTCCAACCCTGTGGAAAGCATTTCAACCCTGTACAATGGAATTCCAACTCTGTCGAAAGGATTCCAACCCTCTAGAAAGCATTCCAACTCTGTACAAAGGTATTCCAACTCTGTCGAAACCATTCCAACCCTGTCGAAAGCCTTCCGACTCTGTACAAAGGTATTCCAACTCTGTCGAAAGCATTCCAACCCTCTAGAAAGCATTCTAACCCTTTACAATGGAATTCCAACTCTGTCGAAAGCATTCCAACACTCTAGAAAGCATTCCAACCCTGTACAATGGTATTAAAACTCTGACGAAAGAATACCAACTCTGTAGAAAGCCTTCCAACTCTGTACGAAGCATTCCAACCCTGTACGAAGCATTCCAACTCTGTACGAAGCATCCCAACTCTGTACGAAGCATCCCAACTCTGTACGAAGCATTCCAACTCTGTACGAAGCATTCCAACTCTGTACGAAGCATTCCAACTCTGAACGAAGCATTCCAACTCTGTCCAAAGCATTCCAACCCTGTAGAAAGCATACCAACCCTGTAGAAAGCATACCAACCCTGTACAATGGTATTCCAACTCTGTCGAAAGCATTCCAACACTCTAGAAAGCATTCCAACCCTGTACAATGGTATTCCAACTCTGACGAAAGCATACCAACTCTGTAGAAAGCCTTCCAACTCTGTAGAAAGCCTTCCAACTCTGTACAAAGGTATTCCAACTCTGTACAAAGGTATTCCAACTCTGTCGACAGCATTCCAACCCTGTGGAAAGCATTTCAACCCTGTGGAAAGCATTTCAACCCTGCACAATGGCATTCCAACTCTGTCGAAAGGATTCCAACCCTCTAGAAAGCATTCCAACCCTGTACAATGATATTCCAACTCTGTCGAAAGCATTCCAACCCTGTAGAAAGCATTCCAACCCTGTAGAAAGCATCCCAACCCTGTAGAAGGCATCCCAACCCTGTAGAAAGTATTCCAACCCTGTAGAAAGCCTTCCAACTCTGTACCAAGGTATTCCAACCCTCTAGGAAGCATTCCAACTCTGTAGGAAGCATTCCAACTCTGTAGAAAGCATTCCAACTCTGTAGAAAGCATTCCAACTCTGTAGAAAGCATTCCAACTCTGTAGAAAGTATTCCAACTCTGTACGGAGCATTCCAACTCTGTAGAACGTTTTCCAACTCTGTACCAAGGTATTCCAACCCTCTAGAAAGCATTCCAACTCTGTCGAAACCATTCCAACCCTGTCGAAAGCCTTCCAACTCTGTACAAAGGTATTCCAACTCTGTCGAAAGCATTCCAACCCTCTAGAAAGCATTCCAACCCTGTACAATGGTATTCCAACACTGTCGAAAGCATTCCAACACTCTAGAAAGCATTCCAACCCTGTACAATGGTATTCCAACTCTGTACGAAGCATCCCAACTCTGTACGAAGCATTCCAACTCTGTACGAAGCATTCCAACTCTGTACGAAGCATTCCAACTCTGTACGAAGCATTCCAACTCTGTACGAAGCATTCCAACTCTGCACGAAGCATTCCAACTCTGCACGAAGCATTCCAACTCTGTACGAAGCATTCCCACTCTGTACGAAGCATTCCAACTCTGTACGAAGCATTCCAACTCTGCACGAAGCATTCCAACTCTGCACGAAGCATTCCAACTCTGTCGAAAGCATTCCTGCCCTCTAGAAAGCATTCCAACTCTGTACGAGGCATTCCAACTCTGTACGAAGCATTCCGACCATGTGGAAAGCATTCTCACCTTGTTGAAAGCATTCTAACCCTGTAGAAAGCATTCCAACTCTCTAGAAAGCATTCTAACCCTGTAGAAAGCATTCCAACTCTGTAGAAAGCATTCCAACTCTGTAGAAAGCATTCCAACACTGTACAAAGCATTCCAACTCTGTAGAAAGCATTCCATCTCTGTAGAAAGCATTCCATCTCTGTAGAAAGCATTCCAACCCTGTGGAAAGCTTTCCAACCCTGTAGAAAGCTTTCCAACCCTGTAGAAAGCTTTCCAACCCTGTAGAAAGCTTTCCAACCCTGTAGAAAGCATTCCATCTCTGTACAAAGGTATTCCAACTCTGTCGAAAGCATTCCAACCCTGTAGAAAGCATTCCATCTCTGTACAAAGGTATTCCAACACTGTGGAAAGCATTCCAACCCTGTGGAAAGCATTCCATCTATGTACAAAGGTATTCCAACACTGTGGAAAGCATTCCAACCCTGTGGAAAGCATTCCAACCCTGTGGAAAGCAGTCCAACCCTGTGGAAAGCAGTCCAACCCTGTGGAAAGCAGTCCAACCCTGTGGAAAGCATTCCAACCCTGTGGAAAGCATTCCAACCCTGTGGAAAGCCTTCCAACCCTGTGGAAAGCATTCCAACCCTGTGGAAAGCATTCCATCTCTGTACAAAGGTATTCCAACACTGTGGAAAGCATTCCAACCCTGTGGAAAGCATTCCATCTCTGTACAAAGGTATTCCAACTCTGTCGCAAGCATTCCAACCCTGTAGAAAGCATTCCAACCCTGTAGAAAGCATTCCAACCCTGTAGAAAGCATTCCATCTCTGTACAAAGGTATTCCAACTCTGTAGAAAGCATTCCAACCCTGTAGAAAGCATTCCAACCCTGTGGAAAGCATTCCAACCCTGTGGAAAGCATTCCATCTCTGTACAAAGGTATTCCAACACTGTGGAAAGCATTCCAACCCTGTGGAAAGCAGTCCAACCCTGTGGAAAGCATTCCAACCCTGTGGAAAGCATTCCAACCCTGTACATTACATTCTAACTCTGTACAAAGGTATTCCAACTCTGTCGAAAGCATTCCAACCCTGTAGAAAGCATTCCATCTCTGTACAAAGGTATTCCAACACTGTGGAAAGCATTCCAACCCTGTGGAAAGCATTCCATCTCTGTACAAAGGTATTCCAACACTGTGGAAAGCATTCCAACCCTGTGGAAAGCATTCCAACCCTGTGGAAAGCAGTCCAACCCTGTGGAAAGCATTCCAACCCTGTGGAAAGCATTCCAACCCTGTGGAAAGCATTCCAACCCTGTGGAAAGCATTCCATCTCTGTACAAAGGTATTCCAACCCTGTAGACAGCTTTCCAACCCTGTAGAAAGCTTTCCAACCCTGTAGAAAGCTTTCCAACCCTGTAGAAAGCATTCCATCTCTGTACAAAGGTATTCCAACTCTGTCGAAAGCATTCCAACCCTGTAGAAAGCATTCCATCTCTGTACAAAGGTATTCCAACACTGTGGAAAGCATTCCAACCCTGTGGAAAGCATTCCATCTCTGTACAAAGGTATTCCAACACTGTGGAAAGCATTCCAACCCTGTGGAAAGCAGTCCAACCCTGTGGAAAGCATTCCAACCCTGTGGAAAGCATTCCAACCCTGTACATTACATTCTAACTCTGTACAAAGGTATTCCAACTCTGTCGAAAGCATTCCAACCCTGTAGAAAGCATTCCAACCCTGTAGAAAGCATTCCATCTCTGTACAAAGGTATTCCAACCCTGTAGAAAGCCTTCCAACTCTGTACCAAGGTATTCCAACCCTCTAGGAAGCATTCCAACTCTGTAGAAAGCATTCCAACTCTGTAGAAAGCATTCCAACTCTGTAGAAAGCATTCCAACTCTGTAGAAAGTATTCCAACTCTGTACGGAGCATTCCAACTCTGTAGAACGTTTTCCAACTCTGTACCAAGGTATTCCAACCCTCTAGAAAGCATTCCAACTCTGTCGAAACCATTCCAACCCTGTCGAAAGCCTTCCAACCCTGTACAATGGTATTCCAACTCTGTCGAAAGCATTCCAACCATGTAGAAAGCCTTCCAACTCTGTACAAAGGTATTCCAACTCTGTGGAAAGCATTCCAACCCTCAAGAAAGCATTCCAACCCTCTAGAAAGCATTCCAACCCTGTACAATGGTATTCCAACTCTGTCGAAAGCATTCCAACCATGTAGAAAGCCTTCCAACTCTGTACAAAGGTATTCCAACTCTGTGGAAAGCATTCCAACCCTCAAGAAAGCATTCTAACCCTTTACAATGGTATTCCAAATCTGTCGAAAGCATTCCAACACTGTAGAAAGCATACCAACCCTGTAGAAAGCATACCAACCCTGTAGAAAGCATACCAACCCTGTAGAAAGCATACCAACCCTGTAGAAAGCATACCAACCCTGTAGAAAGCATACCAACCCTGTAGAAAGCATACCAACCCTGTAGAAAGCATACCAACCCTGTAGAAAGCATACCAACCCTGTAGAAAGCATACCAACCCTGTAGAAAGCATACCAACCCTGTACAATGGTATTCCAACTCTGTCGAAAGCATTCCAACACTCTAGAAAGCATTCCAACCCTGTACAATGGTATTCCAACTCTGTCGAAAGCATACCAACTCTGTAGAAGGCCTTCCAACTCTGTACAAAGGTATTCCAACTCTGTCGACAGCATTCCAACCCTGTGGAAAGCATTTCAACCCTGTACAATGGTATTCCAACTCTGTCGAAAGGATTCCAACCCTCTAGAAAGCATTCCAACCCTGTACAATGATATTCCAACTCTGTCGAAAGCATTCCAACCATGTAGAAAGCCTTCCAACTCTGTACAAGGGTATTCCAACTCTGTGGAAAGCATTCCAACCCTCTAGAAAGCATTCTAACCCTTTACAATGGTATTCCAACTCTGTCGAAAGCATTCCAACCCTGTAGAAAGCATACCAACCCTGTAGAAAGCATACCAACCCTGTACAATGGTATTCCAACTCTGTCGAAAGCATTCCAACACTCTAGAAAGCATTCCAACCATGTACAATGGTATTCCAACTCTGTCGAAAGCATACCAACTCTGTAGAAAGCCTTCCAACTCTGTACGAAGCATTCCAAGTCTGTACGAAGCATTCCAACTCTGTACGAAGCATTCCAACTCTGTACGAAGCATTCAAACTCTGTACGAAGTATTCCAACTCTGTACGAAACATTCCAACTCTGTAGAAAGCATTCCAACCCTCTAGAAATTATTCCAACTCTGTACGAAGCATCCCAACTCTGTACGAAGCATTCCAACTCTGTACGAAGCATTCCAACTCTGTACGAAGCATCCCAACTCTGTACGAAGCATCCCAACTCTGTACGAAGCATCCCAACTCTGTACGAAGCATCCCAACTCTGTACGAAGCATTCCAACTCTGCACGAAGCATTCCAACTCTGCACGAAGCATTCCAACTCTGCACGAAGCATTCCAACTCTGCACGAAGCATTCCAACTCTGCACGAAGCATTCCAACTCTGTACGAAGCATTCCAACTCTGCACGAAGCATTCCAACTCTGTCGAAAGCATCCCTGCCCTCTAGAAAGCATTCCAACTCTGTACGAGGCATTCCAACTCTGTACGAAGCATTCCGACCATGTGGAAAGCATTCTCACCTTGTTGAAAGCATTCTAACCCTGTAGAAAGCATTCCAACTCTCTAGAAAGCATTCTAACCCTGTAGAAAGCATTCCATCTCTGTAGAAAGCATTCCAACTCTGTAGAAAGCATTCCAACTCTGTAGAAAGCATTCCATCTCTGTAGAAAGCATTCCAACCCTGTGGAAAGCTTTCCAACCCTGTAGAAAGCTTTCCAACCCTGTAGAAAGCATTCCATCTCTGTACAAAGGTATTCCAACTCTGTCGAAAGCATTCCAACCCTGTGGAAAGCATGCCATCTCTGTACAAAGGTATTCCAACACTGTGGAAAGCATTCCAACCCTGTGGAAAGCAGACCAACCCTGTGGAAAGCAGTCCAACCCTGTGGAAAGCATTCCAACCCTGTGGAAAGCATTCCAACCCTGTGGAAAGCATTCCAACCCTGTGGAAAGCATTCCCACCCTGTGGAAAGCATTCCATCTCTGTACAAAGGTATTCCAACACTGTGGAAAGCATTCCAACCCTGTGGAAAGCATTCCAACCCTGTGGAAAGCATTCCAACCCTGTAGAAAGCATTCCATCTCTGTACAAAGGTATTCCAACTCTGTCGAAAGCATTCCAACCCTGTAGAAAGCATTCCAACCCTGTAGAAAGCATTCCATCTCTGTACAAAGGTATTCCAACTCTGTCGAAAGCATTCCAACTCTGTAGAAAGCATTCCAACCCTGTAGAAAGCATTCCAACCCTGTAGAAAGCATTCCAACCCTGTAGAAAGCATTCCATCTCTGTACAAAGGTATTCCAACTCTGTCGAAAGCATTCCAACCCTGTAGAAAGCATTCCATCTCTGTACAAAGGTATTCCAACTCTGTCGAAAGCATTCCAACCCTGTAGAATGCATTCCATCTCTGTACAAAGGTATTCCAACTCTGTCGAAAGCATTCCAACTCTGTAGAAAGCATACCAACCCTGTAGAAAGCATTCCAACCCTGTAGAAAGCATTCCAACCCTGTAGAAAGCATTCCATCTCTGTACAAAGGTATTCCAACTCTGTCGAAAGCATTCCAACCCTGTAGAAAGCATTCCATCTCTGTGCAAAGGTATTCCAACTCTGTCGAAAGCATTCCAACTCTGTCGAAAGCATTCCAACCCTGTGGAAAGCATTCCAACCCTGTGGAAAGCATTCCAACCCTGTGGAAAGCATTCCAACCCTGTACATTACATTCTAACTCTGTACAAAGGTATTCCAACTCTGTCGAAAGCATTCCAACCCTGTAGAAAGCATTCCAACCCTGTAGAAAGCATTCCAACCATGTAGAAAGCATTCCAACCCTGTAGAAAGCATTCCAACCCTGTAGAAAGCATTCCATCTCTATACAAAGGTATTCCAACACTGTGGAAAGCATTCCAACCCTGTGGAAAGCAGTCCAACCCTGTGGAAAGCATTCCAACCCTGTGGAAAGCATTCCAACCCTGTACATTACATTCTAACTCTGTACAAAGGTATTCCAACTCTGTCGAAAGCATTCCAACCCTGTAGAAAGCATTCCAACCCTGTAGAAAGCATTCCAACCCTGTAGAAAGCATTCCATCTCTGTACAAAGGTATTCCAACCCTGTAGAAAGCATTCCATCTCTGTACAAAGGTATTCCAACCCTGTAGAAAGCATTCCAACCCTGTAGAAAGCATTCCAACCCTGTAGAAAGCATTCCAACCCTGTAGAAAGCATTCCATCTCTGTACAAAGGTATTCCAACTCTGTGGAAAGCATTCCAACCCTGTGGAAAGCATTCCAACCCTGTACATTACATTCTAACTCTGTACAAAGGTATTCCAACTCTGTCGAAAGCATTCCAACCCTGTAGAAAGCTTTCCAACCCTGTAGAAAGCTTTCCAACCCTGTAGAAAGCTTTCCAACCCTGTAGAAAGCATTCCATCTCTGTACAAAGGTATTCCAATCCTGTAGAAAGCATTCCATCTCTGTACAAAGGTATTCCAACCCTGTAGAAAGCATTCCAACCCTGTAGAAAGCATTCCAACCCTGTAGAAAGCATTCCAACCCTGTAGAAAGCATTCCAACCCTGTAGAAAGCATTCCATCTCTGTACAAAGGTATTCCAACTCTGTCGAAAGCATTCCAACCCTGTGGAAAGCATTCCAACCCTGTACATTACATTCTAACTCTGTACAAAGGTATTCCAACTCTGTCGAAAGCATTCCAACCCTGTAGAAAGCTTTCCAACCCTGTAGAAAGCTTTCCAACCCTGTAGAAAGCTTTCCAACCCTGTAGAAAGCATTCCATCTCTGTACAAAGGTATTCCAACTCTGTCGAAAGCATTCCAACCCTGTAGAAAGCATTCCATCTCTGTACAAAGGTATTCCAACACTGTGGAAAGCATTCCAACCCTGTGGAAAGCATTCCATCTCTGTACAAAGGTATTCCAACACTGTGGAAAGCATTCCAACCCTGTGGAAAGCAGTCCAACCCTGTGGAAAGCATTCCAACCCTGTGGAAAGCATTCCAACCCTGTGGAAAGCATTCCAACCCTGTACATTACATTCTAACTCTGTACAAGGGTATTCCAACTCTGTCGCAAGCATTCCAACCCTGTAGAAAGCATTCCAACCCTGTAGAAAGCATTCCATCTCTGTACAAAGGTATTCCAACTCTGTAGAAAGCATTCCAACCCTGTGGAAAGCATTCCAACCCTGTGGAAAGCATTCCAACCCTGTACATTACATTCTAACTCTCTACAAAGGTATTCCAACTCTGTCGAAAGCATTCCAACCCTGTAGAAAGCATTCCAACCCTGTGGAAAGCATTCCAACTCTGTCGAAAGCATTCAAACCCTGTAGCAAGCATTCCAGTCCTGTACAAAGGTATTCCAACCCTGTACATAACACTCTAACTCTGTACAAAGGTATTCCAACGCTGTCCAAAGCATTCCAACCCTGTAGAAAGCATTCCAACCCTGTAGAAAGCATTCCAACCCTGTAGAAAGCGTTCCAACCCTGTAGAAAGCGTTCCAACCCTGTAGAAAGCATTCCATCTCTGTACAAAGGTATTCCAACTCTGTCGAAAGCATTCCAACTCTGTAGAAAGTATTCCAACCCTGTACGGAGCATTCCATCTCTGTAGAACGTATTCCAACTCTGTACAAAGTTTTCCAACCCTGTCCAACGTTCTCCAACGGTGTCCAACCGTGTCCCGCGGGGTTCAACGGTGTCCAACGGCGTCCCACGTTGCAGTCCAGTCTAGATCATCGAAAATTCTTTTCGCGGCTTTTGGTGACTTAAACTGGACTGGTGCGTAGTTCTTGGCTTGGCATCGTTTACCAAAAATTAATCAACTGATCAATTTTTGGTAAACGATGCCAATTACCAGGTCTCACCACGAGGAGGTGACTACGCACGAGACCCGCCCATGAGTTATTTAACATTATGCATCGGTCTCGACATTCAACCTATTGGCAAGAATGTCGAGTTCTGACTCTACTCGATCATGGGCCTGCGTAAAGAGATAGTTATTTCGTAGCCTAACCGCGAAACACCTATCTCCTACGCAGCAGTTACACGAATCTTCACAAACGTAAAACAAAGCTTACACGACGCAATATCTCCCACACAACGCAACATTATCTCACTCACACGATTACATCGATCGGTACAAACATCGTACAATAATTTGCAACCCTATCGGCATCATTCCGTTTCAAAGATACATTTCTCTAACTTGGAACGAATGCAAAGAAATGGGGCTACTATGGAAAAGGAGCCCCAACAATCAGACGATGAAGAAAAACCGCGGCTCGCCCGGAACGAACGTAATCGCGATCTCTCGAAAGATCTATCAAACCTACGTGACGTACCCCCGTGCACCAGATAACTCACAGATTCAGTGGAAGCGCAAGCATTGACCTTCGCTCGATTCCTGTCACGTCGTTTGGATCTTATCACGGTCGATGGCACTTACCGATGATACCAGTGTCCAGCAAATGGGCCTGCAATTTAACACACTCCAACTGAACAGTTGAACCCGGGAAGGGACCGCTGAACAGGATTACAAAGGCAAGGCCCCAACTGAACAGTGGGGTCCACCCCCGCGAGTTCGAACAGAATTACGGAGGACATTAAATGCAGGTACCCTGTCCAAGTACCAAAGTACCAATCGGACAGTATTGCAGAACTGCGACTCAATCGTCAACAGATTCACAGGTATCACCAGCGTGATGACAACGCCCGCGATTCGAGGCAAACAACGAGCAGTCGTCGAGTAGTCACCAAGACAAGAGGTGTCCTTGGGCGACCAGCGAATCCAAAGAGTTGTCCCGTGTACGTTGACCCGCGCGTACCCGGAATACGCGCGAGCGAGTACGCCACGCGGCAGTTTGAAAGAACTGAGCGATCGTGAAACGATAAATCGCGGGAACAATTTTTCTAATGTGGTAAACGAGGTGATCGAGAGAGACGAGATTTATATTTTTCGTTCCAAGATGGATAAGTATCTTTGTACGGAATGAGCTTACAATGCACATAACATAGGTATCTATCTTATGATTAATTAAGGCTAAAACGCACGCATCCCACGGTGTCCCACGGGGTCCCACGATGTCCCACGGTGCCCCACGTTGTCCCACGATGTCCCACGGTGTCCCACGGCGACCCACGGTGTCCCCCCGATGTCGAACGATGTCCAGCGGCGTCCCACGGTGTCCCACGTCGTCCCACGGTGTCCCACGTCGTCCCACGGTGTCCCACGTCGTCCCACGTCGTTCCACGTCGTCCCACGGCGTCCCACGACGTCCCTCGACGTCCCACGTTGCAGCCCAGTGTAGGTCATCCAAAATTCTTTTGGCGGCTTTTGAATATTCACACTGGACCAACGATATCCAACGGCGTCCAACGGTGTCCAACGGTGTCCAACGGTGTCCAACGGTGTCCAACGGTGTCCAACGGTGTCCAACGGTGTCCAACGGTGTCCAACGGTGTCCAACGGTGTCCAACGGTGTCCAACGGTGTCCAACGGTGTCCAACGGTGTCCAACGGTGTCCAACGGTGTCCAACGGTGTCCAACGGCGTAACACAGCGTCCCACGGCGTAACACAGCGTCCCACGTCGTCCCACGGCGTAACACAGCGTCCCACGTCGTCCCACGGCGTAACACAGCGTCCCACGTCGTTCCATGGCGTCGCACGTCGTTCCACGGCGTCCCACGTCGTTCCACGGCGTCCCACGTCGTTCCACGGCGTCCCACGTCGTTCCACGGCGTCCCACGTCGTTCCACGGCGTCCCACGTCGTTCCACGGCGTCCCACGTCGTTCCACGGCGTCCCACGTCGTTCCACGGCCTCCCACGGTGTCCCATGCTGTAGTCCAGTGTGGGTCATCCAAAATTCTTTTGGCGGCTTTTGGATATCCACACTGGACCAACTGTATCCAACGGTATCCAACGGCGTCGCACGTCGTTCCACAGCATCCAACGGCGTCGCACGTCGTTCCACAGCATCCAACGGCGTCGCACGTCGTTCCACAGCATCCAACGGCGTCGCACGTCGTTCCACAGTATCCCACGGCGTCCCACAGCATCCCACGGCGTTCCACAGCATCCCACGGCGTTCCACAGCATCCCACGGCGTTCCACAGCATCCCACGGCGTTCCACAGCATCCCACGGCGTTCCACAGCATCCCACGGCGTTCCACAGCATCCCACGGCGTTCCACAGCATCCCACGGCGTTCCACAGCATCCCACGGCGTTCCACAGCATCCCACGGCGTTCCACGTCGTTCCACGGCGTCCCACGGCGTTCCACGTCGTTCCACGGCGTCCCACGGTGTCCCACGGCGTCCCACGGTGCCCCACGGCGTCCCACGGTGCCCCACGGCGTCCCACGGTGCCCCACGGCGTCCCACGGCGTCCCACGGTGTCCCACGGTGTCCCAAGGCGTCCCAAGGTGTCCATCGGTGTCCTACGTTGCAGTCCAGTTTAGATTATCCAAAATTCTCTTCGTATTTTTTCTTGATCTAAACTGGACTGTATTAGCATGGTTCTTAGCTTGGTATCGAATTATTGTACAATATTTGTACTGATCGATATAATTGTTTTCCAAAAATTAATCATCTGATTAATCTGCGAAAAAGATTACATTGAGCAGTACAAAGTTGTACAATAATTCGCAATCGTACTGGTAACATTCTATATCAAAGATACATTTGTCTAACTTGGAACGAGAGAAGGAAAATGAAACTATTGACACTGCATATGCAATTTAAAGTCTTGTTGTACTAAACTTATGAGAATATCGAGAAGTTATATTACTCCAACGTGATCGCAAAATGTTTCTTTTAAAAATGGGAAAATGGGAAAACAGGAAGAAACCTGAACAATCAGGCAATGAAAGAAAAATCATTTGGGTATCTAGCATACATATTTAATATGCTATGAAATTTTCAAATATGTAACTGAAATGTATTTTCTGTAAATTGATAAATTTGAAACAAACATATTTACTGGATTTAGTATATGAAAGAAACAGGCATCTTTAAAACGAGAACATTTTATACATGAAAAATAAACTAGTACTAATGATCAATTATAGATCAAATTACTATTGATTAAATTTTAGCGAATATAGAGAATCATTTGTATCTTTTTAATCGAAACTAGGGTTACGTTGAAAACGAGTATTGTAAGTAATAGAATTTAAACTGAATTAAAAATTAAAAATTTCATTTAAAATAACTAAGATGAGAGAAAACCCGCTTATTAGAAAATCACTTGCTTTGTCTTTTAACTTTTAACAGTATCTGTTATTTCCTACAACAACATAGTGACTTGCAACATAATGTACCGAAAGAGATGCACATAAATAATTTTGTTCAGAATTTTTGTTACAAACGTGACGATTATCGCAAATGAACTTTTGTTTCATGCAAATTGTTACGCCACGAGGCTCAGTAGAGATCATATTTCCAACCGTCGCTCGCGGTCCTTCAGCGTCGCAGATATATCCTCTTATCTGCCCGACGAAAAACATAGATTGTATCGACGAGCGCATAATGATCACGCAGGCCGACTTCTTTGTTAAAATAACGGTCCGAAATCGACGGTTCCAGAACTCGCTGCCTGGTGACAACTATGCGCTCGTCGATACAATATATGTTTTTCGTGGGGCAGATAAGAGGATATATCTGCGACGCTGGAGGACCGCGAGCGACGGTTGGAAATATGATATCTACTGAGCCTCGTGGCGTAACACAAATGAAATTCGAATATTTATAAAATTCTACATTACTCTTAAAAGATTAAAAATATCGCGGTCGAAAACATTCTAAAAGTTATGGTTCTAAGAACGAACAATCACCAGCATTGAATTAAATTTTAAAAAATATTTCAAGCCTTCATAGCAACATTAAGATATTTCATTATAATACTTTTTTACGCATGAAATCGCTCACAATTTCATACATGTAAATATATATTACATATATATACATGTAAGAAATGTATGTAATGTAATAATGTAAATATATACATGTAAATATAAATTATACATTCGTAATAAGGTTCTGTATTTTAGCAGTCATGGTAACGTTAACGCTGAGAAAGGAATATGTCTTATAGCAGTATTTTCAGTAATAAACGTAGTAATAAGAGGTGCATTAATAAGGGACGCTGAAAAAGAAACAAAGCAGTAGCCAGAAGGGCTACTAAAATTCGATCGTCTTCCACTCTATATAAACCCGATCAACGCGCCGAGAGTGGAACTGAATATTCTTGTTTCGCAACGCTAATTTACTACTAATATTTATGAAGCAAAAAATTCTCAAAATCAAACGCGAAGAGTGCTTTGTTATATGTGCAATATCAATTAATCTATCATTAAAAAAAAAAAAAAAAAAAAAAAAGAAAAGTAAAAATTCCCGAAACTTGAGACGCAACGCTAATAAATTTAAATCTACGCACTCGTATTTAAACAATACGCAACACTAATAGCGAGAGATCGTAGTGCAACCATTTAGGAGGTTGCCGATGAACGATCACACTTGCACAGCTCTTTCAGCTGTATCGTGTGAGCCAGAAACAGTGTCCGACAAATGCAGTCGGAGGGTTTGGGCATTTTATAAACGCAACTCTACTTAAGAAAACGCGATCATTCATTATCGCAACGCTAACAGGAAAAATTAGTAGAACTCGCGATGGAACAATATCGCAACGCTAACTCTTAAAGTGAATTTAATGAAAATTATTCTTTACTATATGAAAAAGCTACTTCAAATATTCTGATGCTGAAACTTGCAATACTATAAAATTAATTGAAAACTAACATTTTTATAATCTAATTTTAAACAACAGAAAAAAGGATAAATTCTGATACGTATAGTTCTATAAGAAATTCTAAAAATTCATAATAAAATTTGCAAAAGACGATTCACTACTCTAAAGCAAACGCGATTATCATTTTATCGCAACTCTAATTCAAACCGTAATCATTTTCTCGCCACACTAATGCAAAGCCGCGATATTATTTCGTAACTCTAATACAATCCGTGATTAATTCGTCGCAACACTAATACGAAAAATCGCGATTGGCCCAATGGGACGATGGACCGATATATACATCGGCCAAAAACTACTACTACTATTACTACAAACACTAAAAGCGAGCATCGTGACAAAGTAGTAACCATAATGACTTCCCATGCTCTGGACGACCCAGAGGATGGGTAGCCATTGGTAGTTGCCCTCTTGAGTGACAGTTTGTCGGGCCTCTTCGGCATATAGCCTCTTCTTTCTTCGAGCGCAATGCCCGCTGAAACTTAAATCTAAGCTCGAGACTTCTAAATCGCAAACAAAAAAAAAACTTATAAAGGTGAAATAAAAATATAAACCGCGGAAGCTGATGGAAGTGCGCATGGACTGGCCAACGATCACAGCTGTGATCGTTGTCCACTCGCATGTGCGTGCTCGAGCGATAAACGTTCGTTTCGAGCCCACTCGCGACCGCGACCGCGAAATTCGAAAAATCGAGAGGCAAAACCAAAGACGAGAGCATGCTCTACTCGTGCCGGTTTCACCGTCGATTTTTCAAATCAATTTCCAGAAACAGGTTGGTCACACGAAAACGCGCCTACCCGACCAGAGACTGTGCCAACCTGCCCGGCCCTACCTACTTATAATTAACAGACACACCAGAAAGTATACTACCTATCCTACCTAGCGCTATATTTAAAAAATGGCAAAACGGACACACCAACACACTCGCTCCACGGTTCTCACGCAAACGCCCGGGTGCAAAGGTCCTACACTAGAGAGGACGTCCCGGGACGCCTCCGACACCCGAGCTTAGCAAACATGTACACTCTAAGGGTACGTACCTTTTTCCTGAAATCGACTGACGAAGGCTAGTGATCATTGCGTACAACGTGATAAGACACGTCTACAGAAATTATATTTTTTAAATGAATATAAGTAAACTTGAAATTATAATTGCAATTGATAGCAATATTATGAGTGCATATACACTTAATCGCGTGGATGATATTATCACAAAATGTGATTGTATCGAGACGTAAATTGAATCGATATATGTCTCGATATTTTTAATATTTGAAGTTTTAACGAATGAAAAAAAGCGACGCAATTCCACGGCCTAATAACACACATACACAATGTGGAAATTACGTCGTGCACGATACGCTAACGCATCGTCAGTCGCTGAGAAATTATTACATTACTTAATTCTAGATCATCGTGCCCAATGTCTTTCTCCCATTCAAGTAGCACCTGGGCACGTGAATGAGATCCTGACAATGGGCACGGAAATGGTTAAACCTGAAAATCCTGATCTAAAAAGATGATTAGTTTGTCCAATTTTTATTTAACGGACTAACTTTCTTTGATTTTATATTTCATTACTTCGTTTCATATTGTAATAACTCTACTTTATTAATTTCATAAATAAGAACAAAATTTTAATATTGCGAAAGAGGTAGCGTTAATTGAAAAAAGATTAAGATTCGATCAAATGGAACAGTTTACTCTAAATATATTACTAAGAAAGAAATAATCTCAGGCGATCTCTTTATCAAAGCACATACTCGAAAATGCAGAAGCAGTGTTCAAAATTATTGCTTTGATTAAAACATCTGCCTGTCGCGAAGTGTCTTCTTGCACGTAAAATTTCACACATTTTTGTACGGAAAAAAATGAATTTTACTTAATACTGACTAACCTGATAAACGTGACTTAATATTGTCACGATCAATTCATTGCTAAAAATCAAGTATATTTATGTCATACAGGTATATTCGTGTAAATATTAGCCATTTGCAAATATTCATACGGAATATTAACACGCATATTTATAAATAACACGAATATATTCGGAAATGTATATGTTTAACCTAACTATTAAAAAACTAATTATTATAATCGCGATATGCAAGAAAACCTATCCTAAACTAATAAATTTGAAAAAAGAATGTTACTACTCGCGGGTATAAAAAATACCCGCGGTCACTATGCTCGCAAGAAATTCTACGTAATACAACCGGTCACCCGTGCCGATTCGGACCTTTCATCCTACGACATGATTGAATGACCGGAGGAACAGAAATGCATGCGACTCACCGTTCGATGCGAAGAAACAGAGGACGTTACCCTGGATGCTGTGGTATCCCAGCGAATATCATCAGGGAGACTAACATCAGGCAGGAATCGTTGAATGGCCAATGGTAGCAATGGGGGTTGCGAAAAATCTGTTACAAAAGAAAACATGATGAGTGATTGCTGACTATTTGAAAAGTTGGAGATAATGAAAAATGAAGGTTTCTTAACTTTAATAATTTTAGTAATAATAAAGATTGAAATTCTAATAAACTTTGATTAGTATAAAAACTGAAACTCTAATATGAAAGTTCAAAATCTAAAAATTAAGAATCTAATGATTTCTTAAATATGTTAATTATTTGTTTCATAATTCGGTATTAAGACTTTAACACTTATTTTATTTTAATGAAAGAATAACCACAGAAAACACTAACCTCCCAAATTTTCAATCAAATTGTATTTTTTAATTGATAGTGATCAAAGAAAAGTATACCGAATAGATATAATAGAAGTACGATATGTAAAAATACTTACATTCTTGGCCTTTGAGCCACTCTTAAAACATTCTCAAAGAAGATGAAGAAGTTGAAGCAGTGATATGCCTATAACAGAACATGAGATATCATTAATATCGTTAATACGTAATAACAAACTTGAAACTTTAGCAATAATAAAGAGTAACGTCTAATAAATATGTAAATTGGAGCTCTAATACAAAAGTTTTGAAAACAAAACATTCAGTGATTTTTTATGCGTATCAGACGGTTTTATCGTACTTTAATATTAAGACTTTAAGATTTTATTTCAATTAAAAATGACGTTTACAGCTTTCTAAAATATCAATCATTTTTATTTTATAATTAACAATATTTCAAACAAAATATAATAAATAGAACAAATTGAAATACAATATATAAAACTACTTACATTCTTGAGCTCCTGGAGAGGCTCTATCCTCTTGAGGGTGGCACTGACTCTAATACCGAAAACGAATATTCAAAAAAATAAATGTATAAAAAAGAAAAAGAAAAGACTACGTTACCACGACCGCGTAAATTATAATCGGCGAACAAGAACTCTAATATCGCGTACAAATTTGATTGATAAAATTTTATTATTTTCGCGTGTGATTATTCGATCGAATTTAATCAAAACTATCGTGATTTTAAAATATTGAAAAGAAACTATCGCGTAACAAACACTGACTCTACAACCGCATTGCGCGCGGTCACAAATATTTCCTGAAAATAAAGCTGTTTAAGGGCGGTGGTGAGGGTGGGGTTGGAAAAGAAGCGAAACATCGTTTCGACAATTTTCTTCTTTTTCCTATCGGACGTTTACTTAGAAAATACTGCTACTTTTTTACGCTCAAAAATTATTATTAAGAAATTGGAATAAGTTTGAAAAATATTATTTAGTTGAAAATTGTGAGATATTTCTCGATAGCCAACAAATGCTTACGAATACCGTGAATGCAGTGCAATCGTTTGCAAGAATTATATTGTTCGTAATTAGAATATATACTGTGAATTTTCGTTATTAGAATACGAAATATACATTACACTAATACACTATAGTCGCGTGTTATAAATATTGGAAAATATTTGCAAGAATTCAAAAGTTCACCACTAAATATACTTAAAGAATACTGCACAAACGCGCGCGAAACCTTGCTTCGAGGTATTTGAATCTAACTGTTGTTAGGGTGCAAGTTTATGACGTTAACTGTAGCAAATTCACATATTGTAGCAAAAGAAATTGAATTCAGATAAGTAAATTGTTTTGATATAACTCAATTTAAACAATAAGATAATTCGTTAAAAATTTGTTTGAAATAAGAGAATGATTTCATACATAGGAAATAGAACATTAATTTATTTAATCGTCTTTATGTTCATTTTAGTATTCCAAATAATTAAGAAATTATCTATTATGAAATATGTATCAAATATACTTTAAAATAAATATAAATTGTATATCAAACGTAATCCATATTCGAATAAAAAGACAACAAAATTTTTCATACAAAACTGTCTTAGTTAAAATATACTTATCGGATTGATCCTTAATAGTCTTCGCATCCATATGTCAATTTTTCTGTTACTTTTATATTATCTCTGCTTTCGACAAATAAGTTACTCGAAAAATTACTAGAAATTAAAACAAATGTATAAAATAATTAAATGAAATTATAGTCTAGATTCAGTGGAAAAGAAGAATAGATTTTTATATTTCGTTCCAAGTCAGAAAAGTATCGATGTACAGAATGGGCTTACAATACACTTGTCCCACGGTGTCCCACGGTGTCCCACGGTGTCCAACGGTGTCCCACGGTGTCCCACGGTGTCCCACGGTGTCCAACGGTGTCCAACGGTGTCCAACGGTGTCCAACGGTGTCCAACGGTGTCCAACGGCGTCCCACGTTGCAGTCCAGTCTAGATCATCCAAAATTCTTTTCGCGGCTTTTGCTGACCCAAACTGGACTGGTGCGTAGTTCTTAGCTTGGCATCGTTTTTCAAAGATTAATCAACTGATTAATTTTTGGAAAACGATGCCAATTACCAGGTCTCACCACGAGGAGGTGACTACGCACGAGACCCGCCCATGAGTTATTTAACATTATGCATCGGTCTCGACATTCAACCTATTGGCAAGAATGTTGAGTTCTGACTCTAATCGATCATGGGCCTGCGTAAAGAGATAGTTATTTCGTAGTCTAACCGCGAAACACCTATCTCCTACGCAGCAGTTACACGAATCTTTACAAACGTAAAACAAAGCTTACACGACGCAATATCTACCTCCCACACAACGCAACATGTATCTCACACACAACGATTACATCGATCAGTACAAACATCGTACAATAATTCGCAACCCTATCGGCAACATTCCGTATCAAAGATACATTCGTCTAGCTTGGAACGAAAGAAAAAGAATGAGGCTACTATGGAAAAGGAGCCTCAACGATCAGACGATGAAAGAAAAAGCGCGGTTCGCCCGGAACGAACGTAAGCACGATCTCTCGAAAGAACTAACAAACCTACGTGACGTACCCCCGTGCACCAGATAACCCTAAGATTCAGTGTCAGCGCAAGCATTGACCTTCGCTCGATTCCTGTCACGTCGTTTGGATCTTATCACGGTCGATGGCACTTACCGATGATACCAGTGTCCAGCAAATGGGCCTGCAATTTAACACACTCCAACTGAACAGTTGAACCCGGGAAGGGACCGCTGAACAGGATTACAAAGGCAAGGCCCCAACTGAACAGTGGGGTCCACCCCCGCGAGTTCGAACAGAATTACGGAGGACATTAAATGCAGGTCCCCTGTCCAAGTACCGAAGTACCAATCGGGCAGGATTCCGGACCTGCGACTCAATCGTCAACAGATTCACAGGTATCACCAGCGTGATGACAACGCCCGCGATTCGAGGCAAACGACGAGCAGTCGTCGAGTAGTCACCAAGACAAGAGGTGTCCTTGGGCGACCGTCGAATCCACAGAGTTGTCCAGTGCACGTTGACCCGCACGTACCCGGAATACGCGCGAGCGAGTACGCCACGCGGCAGTTTGAAAGAACTGAGCGATCGTGAAACGATAAATCGCGGGAACAATTTTTCTAATGTGGTAAACGAGGTGATCGAGAGAGACGAGATTTATATTTTTCGTTCCAAGATGGATAAGTATCTTTGTACGGAATGAGCTTACAATGCACATAACATAGGTATCTATCTTATGATTAATTAAGGCTAAAACGCACGCATCCCACGGTGTCCCACGGGGTCCCACGATGTCCCACGGTGTCCAACGGTGCCCCCGCGGGGGGGTCTTAGTCCAGTCTAGATCACCAAAACTATTTTGGTTGATCAAGACCAGACTATATTCAAGTAGTTTTTAGCTTGATATCGTTTTTCAAATAATAATACTAATATTTAAAATAGTAGTTGGTGTATTATTATTTGGAAAACGATACCAATTACCGGGACCCACCACGAGGAGGTAACTACGCTCGGGTCCCATTTACATAAACAGTTTTTAAGCATTGGAAGCAGAGATGTAAAATTATTTTATAACAAAGAAGTAACATGTATTGAAATTTATTAATTAGAAAGGCTGTAGTACGTGGACCTGCATAATCATGCTTGAATATTGAACTTACTATCGAAGAAACGAAACCATGAAAAGGTAACAATTATAGTGCGTATGGATGAATGGTGAATTGTCGCTGTCTTCGATTAAATTGCACTTGCTTCCTTCATTCCACGAATACGGTAAATAAATTAAAAAATACTACTATATAGAAATACAATAGCACTTTAGGGACTTGAAAGATTTCGTAAATATTAAATAAAACAAAATAAATCATTAATTTACTCACAACGAATTGATGGTATTCATTTAAATCAATGAATCAGAGTTGCTTCCAATTAATGGTACTACTGTTATAAATTAAGAGCATAATTACTTTGAATTAATGGGAGGATATGCTTATAAATTATTGGTATAATTGTTAAGAATTAATGGAATAATTGTTTTAGATGAATGGCTTAAATGTCATAAATTAATGGCTTAGATGATATAAATTAATAGTTTAAATGTTAGAAATTAATGACTTAAATGTATAAAATAACAGTTTAAATGCTATAAATTAATAGCTTAAATGTTGTAAATTAATTGCTTAAATGTTGTAAATTAATAGCTTGAATGTTGTAAATTAATAGCTTAAATGTTGTAAATTAATAGCTTAAATGTTATAAATTAATAGCTTAAATGTTATAAATTAATAGCTTAAATGTTATAAATTAATGGCTTACATGTTATAAATTAATAGCTTAAATGTTGTAAATTAATAGCTTAAATGTTGTAAATTAATAGCTTAAATGTTATAAATTAATAGCTTAAATGTTATAAATTAATGGCTTACATGTTATAAATTAATAGTTTAAATGTTAGAAATTAATGGCCTAAATGTATAAAATAACAGTTTAAATGTTGTAAATTAATAGCTTAAATGTTATAAATTAATAGCTTAAATGTTATAAATTAATAGCTTAAGTGTTGTAAATTAACGGTCTAGACTAGTTCAATGTTATTGTTAATATTTTTTGTTTATTTCCCTTACATTTAAGTCCTTCTTCGATGTTCACTCTTCGGCAGTTCAGGCGCAAAAGAGCTCGCGCGCGATTTTCGTGTTCCTTATATACCTTTACAAAGTGTCGAGATTTCAATCAAACGGTATCGACCTTTTAACAAAACAAAAGACGGTTTTTCCATTATAACAAAATCAAATTGAACAATTTCTTAATTTTTATCGTAAATTGGCGCCTTCAACGATTTAATACGATATCCATTTTTATCATTTTAATAGTTTCTACAAACTAAGGGTAAATTCGCACTTCTTTGACACTAGTTTTCGACTATCAATTAGTTTGAACAGAAAGGGAAAAAAAGCCTAACGGCAGTCGATGACGTTACTGTGAAATAAGTCAAGATATTAAATAATCAAACAGATAAAATTCATATTAAACATTATATTGTATTATCGATATTGGTTCATTTACTCGTGCTAATTACAAAAGAAAATGTTCTTTTTTCTTGAATAATACCTACATCAGTGTGTCCGATATTTAAAATTCTTACTTAATGCTTATTTAAAAGTCAGGTACCTTTTTAATTCCTCTCAAGTTAAACGAGTAAATTTACTCGTTATAGTTGTAATACGTTGTAATACGTATAGTTCAATAAGAAATTCTAAAAATTCATAATAAAAATTGCAAAAGACAATCGCGATAGCATAATTCGCAACTCTAGAGCAAACGCGATTATCATTTTATCACAATTTTAATTCAAACCGTAATCGCTCTCTCGCCACAATAATAAAAATCTGCGATGTTATTTCGCAACTCTAATTCAAGCCGTAATTAATCTCTCGCGACACTAATTAGAAAAATCGCGACCGATATGTACATCGGCCAAAAAAGCAGAAACTACTACGACTACTGCTACTACTACTACTACCGCCACTACTACTACAAATACTAAAAGCGAGCATAGTGACAAAGTAGTAACAATAATGACTTCCCATACTCTGGATGGAGCCAAAGGATGGACAGCCATTAGTAGTTGCCCTCTTGAGTGGCAGTTTGCCGGGCCCCTTCGGCTTATGTCCTCTTCTTTCTTCGGACGCAATGCCCGCTGAAACTTAAATCTAAGCTCGAGTCTTCTAAATTGCAAGCAAAAAAATAACTTATAAAAGTAAAATAAAAATATAAACCGCGGAAACTGATTCGAATGCACAATCCACTCGCATGTGCATGCTCGAGCAATAAACGTTCGTTTCGAGCCCACTCGCGACCGCGACCGCGAAATTCGAAAAATCGAAAGGCAAAACCAGAGACGAGAGCATGCTCTACTCGTGCCAGTTTCACCGTCGATTTTTCAAATCAATTTCCAGAAACAGGTTAGTCACACGAAAATGTGCCTACCCGACCAGAGACTGTGACAACCTGCCCGGCCCTACCTACTTATAATTAACAGACATACCAGAAAGTATACTACCTATCCTACCTAGCGCTATATTTAAAAATGGCAAAACAGACACACCAACACACTCGCTCCACGATTCTCACACGAACGCTCGGGCGCAAATGTCCTACACTATAGAGAGGACGTCCCGGGACGCCTCCGACACCCGAACTTAATACGCAACATGCATGCTGTAAGGTACTTGCCTTGCTCCTGAAATCGTGGAGAAATCCTCATGGATACTCCGCTGCATTCTGGAGAATTAGCGGAGTAATGTCAGACTCCTACCGACTAAAACTCCGCGGTGATCTAACTACGCGTTTGGCAGCAGTGCCCCGAGGTCTCTTGGAAATTACTGCCGGTGCACTCTCCGCGTCCTCTCGTTGTGCCAATTCTATGAACTAACTAAGTAACTGTGGCGTTAGGGGCAACGATTGTCCCTTCCAACAAGTAGGCCTACCCAAATTTCAATTAAAAGTGAGTGTGGTTAAGAAGTTAAAAATACCCTGTTTCGAGAAAGGTTTTTTTCTTTTTGGCGCAGCGACTTGTTCAGGGGCCGTGTCACGCCGGAGAAACCGCTCGTAACGAAAGGGTTAACCCGCCACAACATCCGGTCGGGCCTGCAACTTGTGAGTGTTTACGCCATGATGCCCTCCTGCTCTTTTCCTCGGGAAAAGTGAGTTTTTAAGCCACGTCGCCATCCTTATGCAATCGGCACCTTCCTTCGGAACCGTCCTTCACAGCTTGAGGAAAGGATTGTGATAAAATGCAGAGGAAGGGTGTTTGGGATAGCCATTGCATCGTTAGCCACTGGCAAGTCAGTGTTTACCAGGCCCCACCGACTTGGAGGAGAAATTCGCACTTGGCACTGGTTAGCCTGAACAGTGCAATGCGACTACCAGCACCTTTGGTGCCCAACCATTTTTTCTTTCTTTCTATATTCTATACTCCTATATTCTATATTCTACACATTCTATATTCCTGTTACTTTCTCGCAGTTTCAGCCGGCTCCGATAGATAGCAACATCGATCGTGCACGTCTTTTTCTAATTCATCGAATTTTCGACAGTTGCTCCCTTTCTGGAAGAAACTCGTGCACTTTTGGAATCGCAGAATATAGAGTGGATCTCTGACAACATTCTCGCACCGCTTTCGAGCGGAATTTGTGAATAATTATTCAGTTCCTCTCGTCAGTCAGGAGCGATGCCGCGAAATTTCGCATAGTTTCCGCTATATGTAGTTAATTTACGATCCTTTGTTCACGACGATCTTGGTACAGGATCTAAGGAAGCTTGTATGATTCCTTATAGAGTGAATTAATCACACGAAATGTTGACTATAATAATCAAACGTGAAGTTGACCAGTAGTCAACCTATAGTCACCTATTTCAGACGGAGAGAATTTATATAATATTTGGATTCATAACAATTGCAGATATTTTACAACATTGTTAATTTTTGCAACTCGACAGAATATTTTATATCGATTAATAAACTTTCTCAACTTCGTACAACAATTACGTTAATCCTTAAACATACATGTAATTCTGATATTTTCACACAGGTAGTTCTGTTCTAAATCAGTTTCCAATATAAGATTATGTTAGTGTGTTGTTGTAGGTCAATTATTCATTTAATTACTTACTTCGTTTTATTTAATAACGTTTGTAATTTGTAATTGTAATATCCGGTAGAATTCCGCCTATATTTGAATCTGTCGTGCGATAAATGCTCGCGTCCCTACCCATTTACATGCCATGCCTACCCGAACTAGGCACGGTACTCTTCTTCTCTTTCTTCCCACACCTACCAAACGTACAACAAAAATTGCTTAGCTTTCACTACATCGAGCCGGTTTGGACTCACCACCCCGGGGAAGAAACCCGAGCGTGAAGAAACGAGCCGCCCGCAACAACAACGGGGCTCCGCACGCTGCCTCGAGAATCCTACACGTCACCAAAAAGTTACGAGTCCGACACCTTACCGCGAAGCTAACCGTGCTCTTTACGTGTTGCTTGCTGAAACCTACATTTATGTTTAATCCATTTTTTCCACAATCGCCGCTCTTTTAACTTCTATCTTTTCATCAAAAAAATATTTTAGATACATCCTATTATTCTCTACCCTCTTTTCCATTCGCCACCCATTTACCACTTATTAAATTTACCAAATTCTATACATTTCTCTCTTCTTGCTGTGCCAACTTTCCTTTCTCAAATAACATTACGCCTTTCAACAATTTCCTTTCTCTCTATTCCCTTCCGCTAAACCTTCTTCTTCCAACGTTCTTCTTTCCTGTCCGACTCCGTAAGGCGCTATAATTCTCACCCAAGCTTACACCGAGGATGTAATTACCACCATATTTCCTATAATTCTATATAATTACTACATTTAACAATACCGTTCCATTTTATTTCTAATACCTTTCGTTCCTTTCAATAGAAGTCATTTAACGTTGTTACGCCACGAGGCTCAGTAGAGATCATATTTCCAACCGTCGCTCGCGATCCTCCAGCGTCGCAAATATATCCTCTTATCTGCCCGACGAAAAACATACATTGTATCGACGAGCGCATAGTTATCATCAAGCAGCGAGTTCTGGAACCGTCGATTTCGGACCGTTATTTCTAACAAAGAAGTCGGCCTACGTGATCACCGACGCGTGCGGTGGCGTGATCCGAACGTAAGGGGGGGTCGTCTCCCCGAAAGACAAAGAATCGGTCTAAGGACACTATCTCATTCGAAACCTCTAACCGATCGATCGCATTCGAAATCTATAACCGATGAGTCTCATTCGAAAACTGTAACTGCACAGTCGCATCTGAAAAGTCTCCTTTAAAAATTCATACGGCACGCATCCAGAGCTCTGACGAACAAAGTCGCTTAGAATATCGAGAAATAACAAAAGTCGAGTCGAATTCTGTAACGCATTAACTGTATTCATCGCCAAATAATTTGTGACGCTTTTATTATTATTACGATTTGTTGTTGAATATACACGCTATATTAACCTGGTAACACAGTGTTAAATTTATTCAACCACCCCTGTTATCTTAACCGAAACGAGGGGAACGACTACTTCGCGACGTCGATTGTCGAATCGTTGCAAGAATTTACGCCTCTCGCTGACGCGTTTTCCTCGCGACCGCGTCTCTCCGCGAATGGTCGTAACAAACGTTAATCACTTTCCATATATTATCTGTATAATTACAAGGTTGCAATCGTGTTATTTCTTATTAATATATTTCCAGATATAATTACTACCTTTCGTAATGGTATTTTATTCCATTAGCCATACATTTCACAATTACACCTTTCTTAACGCAACCATATTCTTAACCTTCAAAAGCTATTCTATCTGTCATTTATCTTTTTAAAGCCTGCTTTCACAATTTATGGTCAATGGTCGAATAAACAACGCACACATATGTCCTAAATGTATCTTTATTTATTCTTTAGTCTTCTAAAATCCAAACAAATCCATTCTTTTGCCATCCAGAAAATTATATCGCCTTACGTATTACCTATTATCATTTTATACTCTGTCTTCCTTTTCTTCTTACTTCTTTCAACTTTCACGCATCTGTCACAGACGAAATCCGACTAACAAAGCGATAAGATAGCGAAATTCCAAGCATCTTAGCAGGAGTGACCATCGGATTACATCCGGTCACTCTATCCGTTCTCAGAGATATATGATCGAAGCCTTTTCCCACAACCACGAATAAAAGAATTTAGATACTCCCCCTAAAATCATTCAAGTCAGTCTTGAACAGTCGCGCCTGGAGCTCGGAAGTGTTGCAAATAAGAAAAAAATAAAGTTTCTTTTTTTTTCTTAAATTTCCTTTTTATTTTACGTGACACATCTAACGTCTACGATCTTTTTACATATTTTACAATTTTCTAACAAAACTAACCCATGTTTCGACAAATTCCCATGCTGAATCAACATCGTTATTACCTTTTCTGCTCCATCTTTCACACACCCAAGTTAGGAACGCGTTTATTTTATTTTTATTTTATTTACGCATCTTTATTACACACCTCGTCTTTTCACCCTATATTTTTACGCTCTCATCATTACCTGCTTTGCGCAAAACGTTTCACATTTCCAAACGCTTTTATTTACACATCTTATTTACACATTTACGAGCTACTTCTTTCTGCCCTTCCCTCGTTTCACACTTTTTCTCCCACGCTCGCACACAACCAACGAGATAATACATTTTCTCATTATCAGCGATTAAACGTTTTTTTCCTTCTTCCTCTTCTTAATCCTCTTGCTGCTCGTTGTTATTCGTCACAGTCCATTTCTCCAGATGCATCGTCCATCCATGCTCGTAGGTCAATTTATACGAAGGAAAGGAAACCGATAACGACAACCTATAACTAGACATGAGATAATTAGAATTACCCTTTGTGTTGTATTTACCACAATTTGCGATCAACGTACCTTTCTTTGCGTTAAAATTCCATATACAAAAAATATCTTACACAGCTCCGACCAACGAAAAACTCATCGTCATGAACTACGTAGAGTTCGGATCGATCATTTTGTCCAATAAACTATTCTAATACTTTCGAATAAATTTAATATCGTATAAAAGATTCAATCGACGTATTGCCTTTGTTACGACGCTATTGCGTCGATGTCGTCTTACTTCTCTGTCTTGCATATAATTTTAGTATCGTCTTACTTAGTTTAGTTCAACTAAACTAATGCATACGCTGCCACAGATGTTACTCAATTGTAAGTAGAATTCACTGCGGTGATACTGGTAACTTTTCGCGAATATTTCTCGACGAAATTTATGCGAGTTCCATCCTTATGTGTATAGGGAAAATTGATTGATTGAAATATTGATTTCTACAACATGTTGAAATATCATCGAAATCGAAGCCTAGTCAGTATTTCTACAGTTTTGCCCGAATCTTCTTTTTAAAACGATCTTAAAATGAATTCTTAAAATGGATTTCGTGGATTCTTCGTTGAGACAACCGTTTTCTATGCAAACTTTTAGAGAAAAGATTCAAGTTAAAATACTGGGATCAACTACTCCTGATTTGATTATAGCTTGAACAAACAAGGGAGGAAAAGCTGTCCCATAGGCAATGCCTAGGGTTATTGACATGTTCAAAGACGAAAAAAAAAAATCGTTAAGCCGATTTAATAATTCGAGATTGTTTATGATTACATGATGTACACGTAGCATGCAGTATGCTGTGAAATCCACTAACCGTCACTACATATATGTATGTATCTCGAGAGGAACAAAACGCGCATATACACTTACTTGTACTTACCGAATTTTTGCATTCAAAAATTCAATCACCGCAACGCAACGAGGAAAAAGGAAAAACCAAGAAGGAGATCAAAGTCAAGATAAAGTGCAAATTTCAATGTGCGTGCATCATATAGTGCGTTTACTTTAATACTTAAAATACTTGTTTTGTACATGCCTAGTTACTTTCTATTTCTAATACTGGTGTTGCTAAACATGCGAGTTGTTACCCTGAGTTTTTTAAAACGTATCCTTATATTTATCGCAGGAATAAAATGAAAGCGATCTCTTTTCTATCAAACCCCTACAATCTTTATTAAATGTGCAACTAAAATATATTGCTTTTTAATTTCATTAAAATTTCATGTAGTTGAAAGCAACACGGTAAAATAACTCATTGCTGTTTGAATAATCTGAAAGTATGTGTTACAATAAAATTATGGTATAATCTTACCATCGTATAAAATGTGTCGCGATAGAAAGTATTTACCGCGAGAAAAGTTTCCATTGACATGGTCGCTACTTTGAAAGCTGTGATTTTGCTAAATACTAAAGTCCTTGCGAGTAAAAATTTATATAAATTATGACACTTTTTAGGAAATATATACCACATAGTCTCGCATCTAGATGAATTAATTATCAATTAACGCCTGAAATATAAGAGTGCAAACGTTTCAGAAAAGTAAAGGAGATATTCTTACGCCGCGTTGTACACCTCTTCGCTGTGATTCAATAATCTTTGCCCAGGAAGGCAGAGGACGAATATGTGAGCAGCTTGCGCGAATGTAAATGATCCAAATCGTATCGTATCGGCTGCATTGCCTAGTTTCATTACAGTCTAAAAATAGTGAAGCATTTATAGATTTGAATCAAAGAAGAATATTCTAATTTAATTATATAATGTTATACAAATACTCGCTTCGACTCCTGCAATGCTAAGGCAGACAACGTTAAAGAACAATTGAACGAATATGGATTTGGCGAACAATGATTCGACAAGATTACAGTATCTAAGAAAAATAAAATCCATCTGTCGGTGTGGCGTGAAAGAAACAAACAGTATGACTGTACACTAGGATGGACCTTACTCAACTTATTTGTCAAGAATTAATTTTTAGTTCTTTTTTTCAAGACACCCCTTAGAATAGTACTACTAGATGAATATGTAATCTATGAAAAATTTAGAATCGAACGGCAAATCGTGTCACGTTGATTTTGAAAATTTGTTTGTTTTTGTGACTGGTATCTACGCGTTGCGGTACATCGTAAGTCGGTACATATGTCTCACGTGTCTCCGATATATCGTTGAATTTATCCTTTTTTTTTTTTTTTTTTTTTTTTTATCTTTTTACGCAAGCGTTGCCGACAGTCTCGCGGCGGCCAGATTAAGGAAACAACTAGCCTAAAACAGAATACATTGATGATATTCATTTTTAAATGAATTATAATAGCCGTTTCTTACAGTCTTGCATATGCACGTTCTGCACGTGGTCGTTAAGCTCGCCCGATCTTCGTGAATAAACAGAAGATAAGCGGCTGGCAGTCGGTAACTAATACCGACTCTTTTCGTTGCGACAGGGGTATAACTGCGGTAGGCAGAAATACCGGTGTAGCGGTACCGGCGCCTTTTCTCCAATATCACGAAAGCTAAGCGAGTTCAACCTTTGTATGTACATATTCAAAAATCATTGAAATCAAAGGGTACTTAGCTTTTCTACAGTTTCACGCAATTTCAGGAAGTACAACTGGTACACGATATTAGACGAAAAACTAATAGAACTACAAGGAAGCGGAATATTAGAGCCAGAAGAATCAGAGAAGGAGGTATCGAATAGCCGATATAAATTGAAATCAAAACATGCCTAGTTGATAGAGATAAAGCTTTGGCCTCGAGATACTGTCCGATATATAAATATATATATATATATATATATATGTATAAAGAATTTAACAAATTCAAACGGGGAAGAACACTTAGGCCTTGTATTATCAATAATTTACAGGATTAGGACAATTGTTCAAATATGTTTAACTGGGTGGCATGAATGTAGTATAGTATCAGGAGGGAAAGGGAAAAAAAAATAAAAATAAACGACGCGCAAGTGTGCCAGCTTTGTAACATGAGAAGGGAAGAAACCTTGAAATTTGAAACATATCGCTATTTGATCGTGGCACAACTCACTTTATTTACGCTTGGTTTAACACGTGACGAATTCGCTTCTACAATGAATTATCATTTACACGACTATTATGTAGTACAAGAGCGGAACGCGACCGCGTTTTCTATCAGGTCTCAGAATCACAAGTGACTCCCTGTCCTCGAATAACTGATCGATATCGCCGAGGAGATCGTCCTTTTCCTATTCGCCCGGGGCTCGTCCGTTGGCTCTGGCATTCTACACTGCGGCTGTCAATTACTGTCAAATACCTGAGTTCCGCGGTATGGCAGAGATATAACGTATCTCGATATGTCCCCAATATCAACGATATGATATACAGAGAGAAGAGAGAAAATACTTCCAACAGGTACTAAGCATCGAGAACAGAGAAGAGGCAAAAAACATTTTCAATTACGTGTAACCAACGATAAAGATGAGAAGACCGCACTTGGATCTGTAATAAAACTTAATATATGAGAAAAGATACTTTTATATACAGACATAAATATAAATATAGTTGTATATACATACTGTATGTATATATCATTGTATCGTATACGCTATACTAGATATTACATATTAATTACTAAGAGAGAGAGAGAGAGTTAAAGTAGTATAATAAAATAGCAATATAATATAGGAATTAAGAATTCGATGTAAAAATCTGATACAGTGTAGAAACTAGGAATAAGAATGCAACAACCCCTCGTTGTATTAGGCTTTGAGTCTAAAGTACAAACAAATAATAATAATAAATATTGTTACAGAGCCTAAGAAGACACATTCAACGATAAGACGAACATGTATACTTACTATATATACTACGATGTAGAGAAACTGGTCACAAAAATAAAAAAATTTTTGCAAAATCGATATGGCACCATCTCCCGTCGCCTGGTCGATTTAAAATTTTGTAGAAATCACTTTTTCATCCAATAGCACAAGGAGTATCTCAAAAAACTTTGATAACGGGAGAATCCAAGTCCATCCTACCGTACACTACCTAAACCTACCGACCTTATTGCATTTTGATATTCTTTTATACAAAGAAACAGTTTCGCGCAAATTTTCTTCTCTTCTTCCGGCAATAATCCGGTATTTTTGTAGTTCTCGAATAAACGATGATCCTTTAAATTTATCAAACTACTCGCATCCAAAATGTGCACAGTTCTCAATTCGTAACTAGAAAAATTTCTTTTTCACATCAGAATTTTAAACATAATAGAGATATATGTAAACTTTACCTCACAATTGCGAACAAAGCACAGCCATGTTGGGCGTATAGCATGTATGTAGTATCACAAGAAGCAATTAAATTGGCAATCATGGCTATTGTCATGTATGAATGTATGAATAGATAATAAAAATATTCTTGTGTGTCCACGCCATAATCGAGTTCAATTGGAAAGCTTTTCTCTTCTGAATGATTCGAGGGTACAATGACATCAATTAGCAGCGATATTGCTGGTATCGTTATGTAAGCCACCACTGTTGTGTAAACGTATACTAAGATGGGAATAAGAAAACTTTTTACCCTTTTAAATAACTCTGAAAAAAGTTCGAGATCTCAGACACTTACAGGCATAATAAAGTGTAATTTTTCTTCCTTGTACGTCATAATATCGAAGAATCAGCTTTTCTGGACGATTCGCATAGTAATTATGGTTATTTTTAATGAATAACAGTACATCCCTCATCTGTTGAAAGAAGAATAGGAGAAACATCATTTAATGAAAATAAAGAAAGAAAAGTTTGTTCTAGATTCTTCAGTGTGTAGGAATACGCAAATATATTTTCGAAAGTTTTCTTCATGTTTTCATCGTCGTGTGTAAATTTTAATTGCAACGAGAAACAAGTTGCTTTCACCTTGTGAAAATTATTCCCTATGCAACGATTGAAATAGAACCCGTTAATTAAATTAACAAATCGCGCTCAATCCTTAATATATATATATATATATATATATATATTTCTTTTAAATATTTCTTTGCTAAACGAAATAGCTAGATGTAGTACCTTTTTTGTGTTAAAAATTGCGTTGAGATACATCGACATAGAAAGGAAGAGTGCTATGATCGGTGGCATGCATTCGATGGCTAAACCGTAGTTGACTCTCCATGCATTGGACAATCCTCTAATCTGAAAAGATCCATATATACGATATAAAATTACAAAAATAAATAAATAAAAGTGTTTGATTATTTGAGAAGAGTTACAAAATTCTATTCCATGCCAAATTTATTGCATTATTCTATAAATAATGTAAATTCTCATTAACATACGAGTATAAATAAAATTCACTAAACGCTTGAAATTATCTCTTTGAACTGTTATTCACCGATCGTACAAGATCCATGTATCTTAACTTAGTTAAATGATCATTAATAAATTCGTTTTATGATCACTTATTCGGGAATTACTGTACTTCAAAAAGAACAATCTTAATTAGATGACCTCCAATAACCTCTCCGCTTGTTTATAATTACAATTGCACAACGTTTATTGTGACGTAAAGAAAAAAGAAGGAAATATATTGTATGAAACGAATGCTACATATTCCAATCAAAAAATCGTATAGAAATAAAATTAATTCACACATCACACCGTTAGCTTTATACTATCAAGCTATCAAGAAGATTAAAAACACCGTCCGCACGAAGGGTTTATTTCATTCTAAAATGAAAATCGTTCTACTGCAGGCAATCATTTTCCTATAGGTTGCTTTCAGCGACTCATTTAATATGATAGCAGTCGGTCGTTTCGCTTATTAAGTACAATGTTCTCCGTATAATGACGAAAAGAAAGAAAGAAAGAAGGGACGATGAAGCAATAATCTTCTTTAATTAGCTATCATTTTGCGAATATATCTGACATGAAAGGAATAGAAACTGGAGGGAACCTTGTGGGATAGGTAGACGTGAAAAATCTTGTCTCTCGCATTTAATGAATACGGAACGATGATCTGTTTCGGCTATTTAAATAATTAACTGGCCCGTTAATGATTTAACAAGCAAATTATCGTCAATTACCTTCGTGCAAGTTTTATCGATTCGTTTTTACACTAGTCTACGACATACGTTGTATGTAAGTCGGAGCAATGAATGAAATGCGATGATAATCGGTATGGATTTCTTCGAGCAGCCTGCCTTTCGATTGAACAAGCGTCTTTTGTCATTCGTAGGAGTATGGCCATTTCAGAGTACTCTGCCGAAACTATCAAGGCAAAGTGTTGTTTTAATCCCGATCTTCGTTCTACTTACAGCCGAGGTAATTGAATAGGAGAGAAACGAATTAATTTTTATAATTACATATAGCTAGATTGATTCTATTAAAACAAAAGTCTGTAATGATATAAGATGAAATTACAAAAGTACACGATAAAATTTTATTATTGTTTCGTCTATGGTTCGATAAAATTGATATATTCCATGCCAAATCATCTTAAAGCACAACTGTTTGACTATAAATTTGCACTGCGTGTTTGTGATAGTGAAAAGGAAATCCACTGTTTAAACGATGTAATGTTTCCAATTAAATTAGATAAGTATGTAAAAATTGTCAAAATTTTGTAATAGAATTTAGCTATTATACAATCTGAAATATATCGATAAATGTAATAATTTATGTTGTGACTACAAACAAAACAGTTAAGGTGTAACAAGAACACCATATGCAAGGATCACGATGAATTGTCACGTAACAGTGCATCGTTACAGGATTAAAGTATCTGTCGGAATCAACATTATCAACTTGGTAAGGTCAACGCGAAATTTATTAGCTCATTTGTACAGGATATATAAATATTGTTGGTAATGATCATCGCAGCGTGATTCTATGTTTTCGATTCGGTGAATATTTGACTAAAAAAAAGTCTTGTCAAAATTGTCCTTGAAAGTCAAGGTCAGAAGGTCAGACTTTTTTGCTTGCCTCATATTCTACTCGTTGCGAAAACCAACTTCGTAACATGAATCACAGACTGCAACTCAATCGTTCTCCTGAAAAGTGATGTCAAAGTTTCAGTAATTATTAAACTGACTGTTCACATGACTGTGTTCACGTTTACAATGAGAAAGTATTATAAATAGCGCGTTAATTAATAACGCACGAAACAGCAGGGAGTTACAAATTAGCTCGTGAAATATGTCGGAATCCAGTGGGGAATAATGGAAGACCACTACGTGCAGAGATAATTTCTAGGTAACGTGATTTTCAACGATTATATCAACAATTTGATAATCAAGAATTAACATTGTAACGCGTCCGATCGCATCACCGAACAGGCGGATGCCGCATCCATTGATGGTAAATTATCGCGTTGCTCGTGCTTTTCCACTAATGGGGTTACGCAGAATAGCTTGTCAAGTGTCAATCAATCGTATGACAGTGCGAAAAATAATGATAAAATTTGCCACGTTCAAGCACTCCAACCGAATGATTATGCTGCTCGACGAAATTTTTCACGCTGAACGCTAAATATATTGCAATGCTAACCACGCTTTTGGCAACGTTTGTTTTGTTACGGACGAAAGCAACCATCCCCGATCAACGAAATGTCAAGATTTAGGCTCACGGAAATCCCCAAAAATGGTTGAAAGATTTAATCAGGTATGCTTCACCAATGAACCTATGGGCAGGAGTTATCGTAAATATGTTGCACCTGTTAACTTGTATCCAAGCAACAAAATGAGGCCAATAACGTGATTCCCGATAATTAATTCTAAATAATATGAAAGGAGCTGCGACGATATATAACATTCTTAAAATTTACACTACCAGGAGTCATTTAACAATGCAAGCACACTATTGTAAGCGGATCCTAGCTGTTAGGACGTAACATTAGGCGTTTACGTCACAAAGACGATATAGACGAATAGGAACGCGATACACAACAATGCACTAGCACAATGTCCTTTTCTTTTCTCTCTTTTTTCGTTTCTTATTTTTTGTGTCTCGTGCCGTTGCTTTAATGTTCAATATATAAACAAAAAGACAGTCGCTGGATACCTCGGGAACACCTCGGAAGGACAGATGTTGCTCGTGGACAATCAATTAAACACCTCTGTGATAGATTACCAATCTTGATATGTACAATCTTACTAATTTTAAATTTTGGATCAAAATTCATAGAATTAATAAATTAATTATTAGGTCAATGATGAAAGTAAGATGGATAGATGTTGTGGATCAGAAATCTATCGTTACGTCGATTCTTATCTACGGTTAATTTGTTCTTCTGCTTTTATCGTTACTGTAAACGAATGGCCATGTAAAACAGATATGTCGCGTCAGAAATATTTATTTACTGTCCGTCAACTAGTAAAACTACTATTAAAATGAAATCTAGGTTTTCTTATAACTAAAACATAATCGCGAAGAAATTAAATTTCATATTAAACCTAAGAAAAACTTTTGTGTATTGAGAATATATTAAAATTGTTGCATCACTCTCTTGATTCATTACCGTTCGAAAGGAGAGGTTTTCGTTTCTTCTCTAAAAGTAAATATAGTATACAATTAATTTCTCCTTTTCAGGCAACGTAGTTTGATTATTGCGCGATTTTGTTACTTTTATACTTGCCTATCTCGGATAGAAAAGCACGTATGAACTTTTCTGTAGGACCGTACAATTACATATAGGTTCTAGCAGCGTGAAACCGCAGACGAGTATTTATTAGTCAACGATGAAATTAAATAGGTTCTTGGATATGTGAGCGTGAAGTTGCTTCCAGCATTTGGCTGATGAGGGTTGAGGGGGGAGGGGGAGGCAGTACTAGTCGGGAAACAACCAGAACAATGAGCGTGAGCAACATATAGCGAGCATTCTTAATTCCTCTCTGGTTGAAGACGAGAGGCCGTGTTGTAGGTTGCAGCCACAAGTTATCGCGGTCATGCACGATATTCGACCACTGATATGTATAGATATTACGAATACGAGACTCCGTGAAACCGCACGAGACAACTTGATCGCGGCCATATTGCAGCTTTAGTACGAAGCACCACTATAGGTTGTCCGGTGTACTTTGCTCTGCTGTACTCCCCATAACTCTCACAGCACTCAACATTTCGCCACTACATACATACATAAATACATAAATACATACATACATACATACACACATACACACCTTATATATTTATAATCTTGTGTGTTTCTATAAGATTTAATACGAAAACTCTATAATGCTATACGATTTCAAACACGATTCGCACGAATATAAATACGTAACCACATTTTGCAGGTATTATTTTATTTGTAAACAACCTGTTTGTAAAAGAGTTATTAGTTCCTATTCCCCCAATCAGAACTGTGGTTAACTATAATTCTCTTGTTCACGAGTTAGGAGGTTTCTAATTGTATGTAGGTATACTTTTACACGATTGACGTAAAACTGTGTTAATACACAGTTTATCCTACCTTTTGGTACTACTAACGGTAAAATGCATGAACGAAGAAGTTTGTCTTGTTCGATATCGAGCTACTTGAAAACAAACTCTCGTTCACTTCGAACGGTGGCGTCAGCAACCCCGACGTCGCCCACGCGCATGCACTACTCTGATCGGGGGTTGAGAATGAGGCGACGAGCAGCAGAGAGGGAGAGAGAAATCGAACGCCAACACCGTTTCTCACAGTTTCCTTTCGTTGTTCGCGCGTGCATCAAAAATATTTTGCGTAATCGTTGCGTGGCTCTCAGTGGACGTACAGTGGAAACGACGAAGAACAGGACTTGAAATCGGCATTTTCGCTTCAGAATTATCCGCAAAAGAAACAATAATTTTATGATAACACCCGCGTCTCTTCTATCGTGATTCTGGTGGACTCGATCGTGGAATGCGAGGGCAGCGACATTATCATCGAGGACATCGTGAAAGCTAAGGGGACTCGGTTTGATCGTAACTAGGAAACGCTAAGGAATAACTGCTGATTACTAGTGAAAAGGTATGTAAGTAAAAATAGGTTTAATATGACACGTTCAGAATGCTCGTATACATGTGAACTGGGTAACCATGGAGTCCACACAGAGCCGTACGTGACAATATGGAGGAAAGGCGAGTCGCGTGACGCAAGGACGCTGAAAGACGCGTTCTCGTGCTACTGTTCGGGAAAGGAAAGCTCGGTGGAATTTCTAAAAGGTGGATTTTACGAAAGGATTTTCGGTCGGTTGGGAACTATGCAACGTACGAGAGACGAGTGAGTCGTTCGTTGCATGTCCGATCTAACTAAATGCGAGATACTTACGATATGTAGAAGCGATAACAAGAGATAATTTAGATTATGTGAGATAATTTTAGATTACAAGTGTTTAGGAATTGTTGGATTGCCAGATGGATAGTTAATGTTTATGTTTTTAAGTTAAGACGATTAAATGAACTCACGCTTACGCGGAAAATATTGAATTTGCTTGTAGTTTATCCTATTATATAAAGAATATTTATTATATCAGTAATTAATTGAATAATATTCACGATTACAGAAAGTAAGTACTAATGTCTTTTTCTCGTGGATATTTATAAATAGTGCCCGTGTAGAATTTTTATTTTGGTTTAACAGTTTACTTATTGCATTGATAATTTAAGGGACTGCGATATTTTTGTTAAAACTACAGATAATTCTGATAATTACTAGTTGCTTTTCTGAATACAGCCATAAAAGCAGAGGTTTCTACAAAAGGAGCATTACAATTTTGCTCGTTTAACTTTTCAGCAAGATAATGTCAACATAGTATGTAATTTGGAAAAATTGAATTCTAAATATTCGAATATGTTTTTTTGCAATTGCTTGACGTACGTACAGTTTACAGACGTATAAGAATATGGTGCAATGTATGAATATGAATGCATGTAAACCAGAACGATATGTGTATGAATGTGCATGCATGGATATGTGAGAAGCAAAGAAAAAACGGCGCACAATTGATGAAAACAAAACGAAGACGGTTATACATATAGTTATTACACGCGAGGACAACACTTGTATTGCCCTACTTTCGGTCTAATAATTCTTTTCTTTTTCTTGTTTTTTAATTTATAAATTATTTTATCTAAGCTTAGAAGCCAGTATCTCTGGTTCGTCTTTGAAAACCCCATTCTACGTATATATACGGGCTCGTCCGAGATAAAGGCATCTACGACTACACGAGGTAGTGACGAGAAAAATAAAAGTTGACTAACGAAGAAGACAAACCAGGATAGATGAGTCATCTAGAAAAGAAGTTGAGAAAAAGACTTTGCGCTACATTGCAAACTGTTAGTGGGAAAATATTAATCGGATAATGAAAATATCGTAGAAAGAAACGAAAGATGTACTTGTAAGTTTAATCATTCAATGGCCAATGTCAATGTATGACAGCCGAATGTTGTAAAGTAGGTGTAGAGTTCTCTAAGCCCAATAAATAGGAACAATAAAAATGGAAAGTCAAGATGGTATGTTGGCAATGAGTGTTCTCGGCTCTTTGATCGAACGTCCGATTACGTAAATTCCGATTTCGTAAAGCCTCTCCTCCTCGCTTTGCCACATGCTTCTACATCGATATAGTGTAGATGCAAATATTGATATTTAAATGAAATCGTTATCAATCTCCGCGGTGGTTCAACGAAAGAATAGAAGGCTATAGCCAGAAGTGTGTCGTATGTTATACGATACGATGGTACCGCGAAGTCTGGTATCATATATGTATTATAGTATGAAACTTGGAGCGAGCAACATCATCCTTACCGCATTAAAGTGTTTGATTTTTGAGAAAAATATTTAAAAAAAACACATTATAAACATTACATTGTATCAGGTATTTTTTGATTTACAATACCAAAAAGGATATAACGTTACTCGATGTTATGAAAATATATATGTATATAGAATATGATAAATCTTTTATACTTTGCAATATCAAAAGTGTAGCTATATATTCTTTTATTTTTTGAATTATCTCGATAATTATGGCTTAGTCGGTAAGGTGGCGATTCTACGTATGTGAATAAATTAATCGGAAATAAATGATAGAAAAAGAATTTGTTCATACATTTGTTCAAAAAGGTTTTGTTCGTTTGGTATAGTATTCGTAATTGAAACGATTAAAAATTGATATTTTTTAATCGATCAATTTTTTGGATAAATCTCTTCAAGATTTAATGATCAACAGTTTCCATTTAAACAAAAATCAACCTTTTCTCAACAACTGTTTTCACGAAAATGTAGAAAATAGAGAATTATTATTTTTGGTGCTTGCTTCAAATCCATTTCCAAACGCTAATTTTGCTCCTAACAAACGATGTTAAAATAAATAGGAGAAACGACAATTTGTTTGTTTAACCAAATAACTTTACACGCCATTAGATTCGTTAAGCTACAAATAATCTAACCGCGGATTAAAGGAATGAAACAACAATTTTTATCATCCCTGTATATTTCACCATCGATCCAATCCCTTTATCCGCCTTCCTCCTTCTGCTATCAGTGGAACAACGTCTAAACGTTGTTCTATAGTATACGAAAGGCTTGCATTATATTCAAAATCCTCGTCAATTACTCAAACGAAGCAAGCTTGTTATATTATAAGCAGACAAATTGTTTCATTCTCGTTCAAAAATCTTGCGGTTTATCGTGCGCCGCCTTTTTCACGTGCTTATCCAATCGTTCCAGCTGTTGAACGAACACTTCTCTAATATCCATGCCACGATTGCAGCACGTGGCCTTAAGCGAAACTCACTACCAGGAAGGGTAGAAAGGACACGGTCGATCGATGCGTTCCTGTATCTATGATGTACATAATGTATAGCACGCAATACCCAGGCGGAGACAGTTAAAAGTTAAAGGGCTTGCAGGAGAAAACGAGATAGGGATAGTAGAGAGGGGAGAGGAAGGTATACGAATATTTTTTTGCTCGGAAAAATAGTCCGGTGGTTCATAGTTCACAGTGCATACGCAATATGCAGCTCTCATTCTCTTTCATCGTGAACTCTATTTTCTTCTCGTTATCCAACAAACATCCGAGCCTTACATAAAACCAATAATTGTTACACTATTACACTATGTAATATAGATTATTTGAATTATAACTTTGAAGTGCTTTGAGAATTGAGGTAAACGGATGAGAAAACAGAAGCTATAAGAAATAAGTAGGCGTCTAGGAATAACAGAAATAAAACACAAGGCTAGTGAAACCCAAACATACTTGCGTAAGGTAATCCATTGTTGGTTACGGGCCTTTTACAAACGATAAACACTGCAAAGAGCAAAATCGCTTGGTATACATTGACGAGATCGTGGAATATCGTAGAAAAGCAAGATTTATTTAATATAAGCGAACAAAATATGTAAATCTTTTATTTATTTATGTTGTTTATATGTATTCATTCGTATGTAAACCTTTTCAAATCTTCTATCAATGTAAATATTAAAGGTCTTTAGGATTAAATAAAAGGAATAGAAAATAATTGAAATAAAAATTTATAATATAGTATAGTACTCTTTCTGTTTATTTTACTGCTGCTTCAACCGAGATATCCGATATTTATTGCTAATAAGGAGAAGACGTTTTTTGAAAAATTATGAAAATTGTTTTTACTGCGATATAATACATATGTACATATGTATTAGAAATACGTATAGTCGGTAAATGTAAACTCAAGGATATCAGTGTTTCTTTTTAATTATACCAAAACCATTCGCTTTTAAACACCATATTTTAAAACCATGCGATTGAAATCAGATTCCCAGAGAAACCCGCGCAAATGCATCTCTCGAGCCGAAAGCGTGATGGAAGCAACGATCGATTAAACGTTTCCCACTATGACTGCCAAACCTTTCAAAAATATTCCTTTCGAAAGTACAACCTAACCAAATATAAAGGATATCCTCGTGTAATACAAATGTCTGCAATACTAGTTAAACTTCGGGAAAAAAACAGCAACTTGTAACTAGTCGAGAAATCGGAACGGTGAAGAAAAATGACGATGAAAATGATAAAGAATCGTTTAAAGTACATGTTGCATAGGAAGAGGAAGCACAGAAAGAGAAAGAGAAAGAGACAGAGAGTGAGGAGGAAGAGAGAGAGAGAGAGAGAGAGAGAGAGAGTGAGAGAGAGCGAGCGAGAATGACGAGGGTGAGAGAGGGAAGGAGAGAGGGAGAGAGAGATAGAACGAGGGAGAGAAAGACGGAGCAGAAGGAAGAAGGTAGGGGATAGAGTGGGCGAAAAAGAGACAAGGTAGAATAGGGACGAGAGTGGTAGGAGAGTGAAAGGAGAGGAAACGAGGGTGTTGGTTGCGAGTCGATAAACCACGGGAAACGCGAGCACCCTTGCGCACGACTTCAACATGGCGGTCGGTAAGTCCCATTCCTCTTTTCCTTAGAACCCTCGGGCTGGTAGAGAGGAAAGAGAAGAGTTATTGGTCATTTTACGATAGGTTCGATCCAGCGTTTTTCTTCTTTCGCTCCGACAGTGAAATGAAATGATTCCGTGGGATTGATGGATATCGCGGCCATGTGCGTGCGTGCGTGCACGCGTGCGTGCGTGTGTGTGTTTTATCGTGTTTTATCGTGTTTTATCGTGCAAAAGCAGAAAGAATTCTTTCAATCCACCTGATTAACCAACCAGTCTCTCTTGGAACTGTATTTTCAGACGAGGATTCGATATGCGGCTCAAGGAGGCTGTCGTCTCGATACCGCTGCATCCTGGAGGATTGAACAACAAGTAAGTGCAACTGCAAATTCGTTGAGTCAAAACCGGGTTAGTCGATGTTCGTGATCCGTCTTCATTGTTCCGTAATCGCACAATTTCGTTTCGTGGTCGTCATCGTGATCCTCGTTGTAATCGTGATCGTGATCGTGATCGTGATCGTTGTCGCTTTCGTTCGAAACGAGCTTTTTCCCAAAAAAGGTTAAACAAAAAAGGATTAAAGGTTTCCGTGAACAGAAACAGTATTTCGTACGACAAAGAGTTTTCTTTCAGTCGTTCTAATTGGAAATTTCTAAACGAATAATAAGGCTTCCTTGCCATCTTTTCCTCGCAAACTGGATCAAAATTTGTGTTTTATTATCTTTCTTATCGGTTTTTTTTTAGGTTGACTATATTTTTATTCGTTCGATCAAATATACGAAGTTTGTTGTAAGTGAAAAATTTAAGGGGCGTTCGATATTACGTTTCAGGTTGGTTTTAATTTTGTTGCGTCAACATTTTTAACGTTGTTGCGCTTAATTTGAAATGGTCATTTAGCATCGTTTAATCATCGCTGTGATAATTCCCATGAAATTAATTATTTTGCATTTTTCTTATTCGATGAATATTATTACGAGAGTGAAATGAAACATTAAGAGATTCACATGAATAGCATCGTCATGAACTTGAGTGCAATATTTATTTCAATATCGATTAATCACGTTTCACTTAATACTGCATCCTTTTTCTTTATTATCGTTAAGTAGAGTAGCTGATAATTCTTTGTAGAATTAGTAATTAGCTCACAGCTTAACGGCGTAGCTTTCACTGATCTAGCAACGAGTAGCTTTAAATGTTACTTAACTAGTCTAAATCGTAGAATATTTATTCCGTGCCTTATTATTAGCAATGCCAAGGCATTTAACTGAAAAGGAAAAACCATAAGGTTAGTGTTGACTCTAAACGGTTCCCTTTTCATAGAGTTTACCGTATACATATAATATACATATACTCATTTGTATTCATTCTTATTATTTCTCTCTTGTTATCTCCGTTTTATTCACGCATTCCAAATATTCGTGCTTCTTACGATGTCGATGAGAAAGTAGAACGAGATTAAAGCAATTATGTACCTCGTTTAGATTCTAATTTATCGATGTTGTCATTTATAAATATTTCAACCTTTTCCAAATGCATCAAACACATATACACATACACGCACGCGCACGCGCACGCGCATTCACACGCATATACTATACATACAGACCACAATAAATGATTGTGCCGCATGTGTTTTGTGACCCTTCACCTCCCCCCACCCACCCACCCACATACCCCTCCCGGCTACAAGACATGAGTTTTTTTGAGAAAATAGTCTTACAGTTACACGTATCTTGTTAGCGAATTTCTAAGTTTCTTTTGGTCGTTCAGTGATTTTTATAATTCTCTCCTGTAAATATCCTTAGACGTAAAGATCGTACGAAATTAATAGTAATTTTCTTTTCTTTAGTATAGTGTGTTACCTTTATTAGATGGAGTTACGTTATACTTTTTAATATTCGAAAACGTTGCCACCGTGTGCACGAGATTATGCGAGACATTATTTTCTATAACACACGCGACACCACCGGACAGAAAATAGTCTTTCCGTGTTCTAACGACGAATGTTCGAACCATTGCATACATCTATCGCTCTCTCTCTCTCTCTCTCTCTCTCTCTATCTATCTATCTATCTCTCTCTCTGTCTTTATGATCCCATGGCAATGAAATTGCACATTAACTCCTCGGTTGATTCAAAGATTCGTCGGAAGCTAGCTTGAACGATGCCCTTCTGCGTTGCCTAACGTTCGAAACTCAATTTAACGACCACCTAATCGACCGTTTGATTTCATAGAAAAAATTCGTTCTTTTGCACTGGTATTGGTATATTATACTTCAACTATTACAGATACATATTTCTCGATACTTTCTCCGATCAATGAATTAATCTCTTTCATAGAAATGTTGAATTCCTCTTAATAAAAGACGGAAGAAAGATGAATGTTGTTGGTTAATTTCTGACATTATTAAGAAAGTAAGTTGAAATAGAATTGAAAATTAATATTTGATTGATTTTTGAACAAAATTTGTTGATTTCTCTATATAGGGAAATTGACAGCGGTGTCGATAAAATAAAAAAGAAAGAAATACAAAGTAGTGGGTAAAAAGAAAATTAAATGCCGAAAGGAAGTGAAAATACACTACATACGTCGTTTCCAGGAAGTATAAACAGTTTTTTTCGTATACTTTGAGAATAAGTAATTCGCACAATTTTTTAAACGAAGTGAGAAAATAAAAGTTCAGTAAGTTTTAATCAATATCCGTTTAAGGTATATGTAATATTTAATTATAGAAATCAACAGTTAGTTAACAGTAAGTTTTATTTTAAACGATTTTTGAAACGAGCTACAAATAATTGGTAAATAATTGCGCGCGTACTTCCAAACGGGACGCTCTATATATATATATATATGTACAATATACACACGTATAAATGAAACTGCAAAAAAGTTACTTCATCTCTGATTTCAATGATTTTTCGACACGTTAAAAAGACTTGACATGTTAAACATGTTGGCATGTTTTAAACGTATAACCGGCGATTCCGCTTTATTTTCACGATATTCGTATAAATCTGTCAATACCACTACCTATGTATCCTGTTTAAATCCAACTCAAATCTAGCACTTATCTTTTGTTTATTTTACAATACATGTACACACGCGCGCGCTCGCGCACGTTAGTTTCTTTAAGCCGGCCACCGCTTACGTCAAGCGATAACAATTAATCTGTTGTTTGGTAAAATAATATCGATTGATCAAGTGATCAGTGTAAGCTTTTGTCAAGTTTTATCAAAAATATTTTAATTATTCTATTATTATATTATTGTAATGTAATTAAAATACAAAACGCGTTCGAAGAAAGAGCAACGATAATCGCGCGTTGGGTTGCAAGAGAGTCAGTAAATAAAGTATCGCGCGATAAAGCTAAATTAGTTGCTCGTAATCGCAAATTTGATTATTCGCAAAATTAGAGCGATATGAAAGAGCAGAGTGTAGCTCGTGCCACCTTGCAGACGTCTTACATGGGTGTGCTGCCTCTATATTTGCATCGTCATAGATGGTACGGGCCACGGCTAACGGAACGTATCGATCCATTTGGACTTATTTCTCTGTCTCGCTCGCAGTCAGTTACGTAGGAGCGACCAGATCCAGCCGATCGTCGAGGAGATCGGAAATCGTAACGGAAGTTCGTCGACGACCGTAGATACGGTCGCCAGGAGCCAAATCAACACCGAATTCGTTGTGGAAGTTGCGCAGGATTTTCGCGTCGCCGAAGACACGACCACGTGGTCCTCGTTTGCCATCACCCGCGAAAACGTGCAAACCAATAGCTCGAACAACGAGACCAGCAACTTGAACAACAACCTGACAATTCCGAGAATCTGTAGAAACAGTTCCGTGGAGAGTTTGGCGGACTACGAAGGTAATCATTGTTTTTTCAAATAAGAAAAATTTTATAAATGATTCGCGTAGTTTAGATAACTATCTAAACGATCAAAGTAGAAGACGAACGGAATGTTTTTGACACGCGGACGATATACCTTGCAGAATGACAAGTAGATAACTCGTTGATCCATTGCGTTCTGTCATCTTTCTCGCAAAACTTTAATGTCGTATTATTCTACAGATACACAATGGACTTGATTTAATGGACGAAATTTGAATAGCAAAGATGATTTAGGTAAAAGTTTCTGTTGGAGGATGACTATGAGCGCCGTGAAAATGCAGATTTTTTTATGATTCCGAAAAAAAGAGATAGAGCGATGAATTTCATTCATTTTCTGCGATCGTTATCCTGGCTGAATGCTTCGCGACTGAAAGTCTTTTCAAAATAGAAATGTTCAAATAAGTTGGAATGTTAATTAATGCGTGGCTGTTACACGATATTGATAAAGTGGAATTATCATCATCATATTATCATCAACTTGTATTCTTCACATATGTGGATTGACTAATTACATTTTTTTGAAATGTAGAATTAGAAATGGAATGAAGTTGGAAACCAGTTAAGATCTACGGCGACGATATACATGTTAAATATTTAGGAACATTTTAGTTTAATAGTAATCTTTTATATCTTAAATTCAGCAAAATATCGCATCATGTAACATCCATATTAAATTTTCTAGTTGAACTTTTATTCTAACCATATTCTGACATTTATCGTCTGACGTTTATCTTCTCGCTAGATACACACACACACACAAACGTGCGCGCGCGTATGTAATTAGCTAACACAAACAAGAAAGGATCGAAGAGGAAGAGGCTTTTTGTCTTGACATCTACATCTTCCTTACATTTACATTGCCAATTCGCTAATCACATTTCTAGAACTTTCGGCTAATTTACTAATTAATTAGTATTAATTGATTATTATAGCGCGATAATAGGGAATTCTAGTAATAGTATAAGAGTTTACAAACAGCCATTACATGTATATCTGCAATTGGCAGAGCAGCGATTCGAACCATGTGAGAATGTTTAAGATCAACACGTGTGATTTAATAAAACGATTCAATGAAATCCCCGGTGACGGGCGTCTGGGCAGCTGTAATGAGTCAGTCAGTGGCACGCTACGATTATTCAGTATTCCGGCAATGTGCGACGAGCATGAAATTCCGCAGGGCGTAACTCCTCTCACGAAGACTCGTCCCACGAGTTGACACCGTCCGAGTGGTCTGACTGGTCCGAGGAGGGAAATTTGCCTTCAGGTTGTCGCGGTATCGTCAACCCTAACTATCCTGGCTTTCAACATCTGGCGCCTTCTCTTCTATCGGACACAGATCTGACAGAGGATGAACACGAGAGCTGTGCCGATTATACAAGGTTGAACGACATCGACACCAGACCAGCTGAGAACGACAACGAGTACAACAACAACGTTGAAGACAGCATCAATCATTTGTGCGGTCAAAGGAATGAGAGGAAGATTTTTTATGAGAAACCAAAGTTTAATATACAGGTAAATAACATGCTTACGGATTTTGATTGTTCGTTGTTTAGGAAATGAATACTCATCGAAGAAGTTGATTAAAGGGCTTAAAGGACTGTAAATAAAGGTGAACAAAGAAGGGTGAAATGTAGCGAGCGATATTTTTCCTTTTTTTCTTTTTCTTATGATGCACATCGTCGAAATTACTTCCAATTATTATCTTTATTTTTATTATTATTTGATATTTATACAATGCTTGGGAAAATGTGATTTTCAAAGTAAAGACAATGATCGAACACCGTAGTCATGGATTAGGTTCGGTCGGTTGATCTAGTCAACATCGATTTATAAAATTTACCATAACTTGGTTGTTTTTCGAAAATTGGATAAATAGAATTTGAAAAAGATATATAGTATACAACGACTACAAAAAATATTTGCACATAATCTTATTTATCGTAACATTTACATACATGCTAACTGGATAGTTTCAAGTGTATTAAATTTCGTACAACTTGGCATATACTAAAAACGTTCATATAAAAAAACTCCTCGTTGGAAGATAAGGGTACGTGCAACAACCTTTCTGTGTTTTATACAAAAAGAGTGAGAGTGTGTCGAGCTATTCTTGTACTTAAAAGTACGATTATGAAAATCGTAGTTAAGTTTCGAATACAAGTTGTATCCCACATGTTTTGAAAAACGCTAACGAAGCTGCAATACGGATACAAGTATCCGCATATGGTGTTGATAATATATAAATTGTAAAATATACGAATGAATGGCAAATTCACGAATGGGAACACTATATATCGTATATCCTTATTATAGTATTTATCGAAATACTTGACTGACGGCGTTATGTTAAAATTAAATACGCGATTTGTCGATGTATCCGTCGGTTTCACATACTATTACTCGAAATTAGAATCTTGTTGTTCCATTTATAATTTACACCTGAAAACAACGAACTTGCCAAACAACAAGCTGGATATGAGCTTGGACAATTGACTACGAACGCTAATTTTATCATTGCATATTAGTTTTTACAAGACAATTTGATCATTCCATTATACATAACTATAGTAACGATAATATAGAATGAAGTAATTTCAGATCCTTTCATACGTAATATCGTAATTAAACTATATTCTGTCAAAGACAACTAATTGTAAGTGTCAAAATATTTTTCAGCGCTTGCGAAATTTTTTGACACTTTTTTCAAAAGAGATAAATAAATAAATATATATAAATATTTCACTTATAAACAATTCTAACATGTGGGAATGTTTCGGTTATTAAACCATGCTGTTATTCGTGTTTGTGATAGACGCGAAAATTGTAAATAATTTGAAAATGTAGGGTTAAAGACGTTCTCAATGGAAAAAATGAAATGCTGAAATTGATATTTGCAATTAGAGAATAGTTGGAAAAGTTTTGTTGCTTCGTCGTATTCTTAATTAGGAACGGGCTTATTTAATCAGAAAGGTATATTTTATAAAAATATTTCTTTGAATAGATAGTTGGTAAAATAAACATTTTTGAAATAGAGACTAGACAAAGCTACGAATAATATTATATCGAGAAACAACCAAGTAAGCTTAGTTAAACGGAATAAGAAACTCAAAGTTGAAAACCAGAGTCACAGCTAATATTGATTAAGCAAGTTCACGCGTTTCAAATTTAGATGCAGCTTTCATTTAAACGCCGCCTTTGTTTCAGACTGGTCCAAAATACGCTCGACAGAGGAATTCTTAATTATATTCCAATTCCCTTCGTTTCCAATTCCGAGCTTGTTTATAGTTTCTCTGCAGATTAAATTTTCCTTACGATCGAGATAATGGAAAAATGTTGAATCTTTGAAATATCATCGACGGCAGATATCGTCGCGATAATACTAATTGTATCGCTTATAATTATTCATTCGGACAAACAACTACAAGAAATTCGGCTTTTCTCAAAGGTTAACTGTAAGTTTACCTGCATAGCTATGAAAAGTCATAAGATTAAATCAGTAAATCAGTGTGAATGTGTCAATCACGTTCAACGGCATTCCTTTGCGACTAATGCTTGACTAAGACTTAAAAGTGACTGAAATATACCAACGATTGCTTTCCTTCCAACAACGCTAAACACATTCCTCGTTATTTAATCAGAGATACGCATAAATGAAATTGCTTTGCTTCATTTCCTGAAAAATAATATTGTTGCAATTTTATCAGTTTTTCTTCGTGAATTCGGTTAATACGTATGTATATTATCTGATCAATATACATCGTATTTTATTTCTTTTCCATGTATCATCGTAATCATATGGGATGCATTAGGAATGTATTATTATACTAACCGTCTGTGGTCTGTACCGATATACGATATATAATATACGATATACGATATACGATACGATTATATAACGACTATGTGCAAGTAGTTGGTCGACTTGTTACCGAGAAGGGTTAAACACGAATCGACTCTGTTTCCAGACTGTAACATCTTTGTACGAGTCGGTGGTGCCGCCATCGGAGAAATGTATAAACTACGTGAAAAGCGTTGAAGACTCTAGAACGGAAGAAAAGATCCTCACGCCGAAATCGGATATCGTGAACAGCGTGGTCGAGGCGGAGACGCATTTGACGGTGCTAGAACCGGAGGAGGCGCTTGCTAACACAGTCGCGGAGGACATTACGGAATTGTCGGAGGCGGTGTTGGAAAAGAATCAGGAACGGGAGATTCCGGTCGAGGTCGAAATCGTCGAACTGACGACTAGCGTCAAGGAGATCCTCCAATTTCCGGAGATCGAGGAAATACCAGACTCGGGGAAGACCAGCGAGGTCGGTGAGGTGGGTTTCGAGCTTTCTATCATCCGATTGATATCGAATAAGTTTATTGATTTATCATACACGTATTAGAACCAATCGAAGTGAAATTGTCGAATTGTTTTTAATTGAAACAAGTTCGAAGTAACACTTTTGAAGAATTTATGCGACCCGTAAATACAGATATACATGTAAATACAATTTTTACAATATTGTAACAATATTGCTATTTCGACATTGTGATTATAATTTAAATTCTAATAAACTAACATTGTTTCTATGTTAAACGTATCATAAACGCTCATCCGTATAAGTTAAAATTAATTTATAATTCGATAACACATCGCGTAATGGAGCCATATCTCTTAGCAAAAAATTGTAACTTGGGTCGTTTAACATCTGTCATCTTCTCGTAAATCGTATGTCATTTCGGACATTACGTTACGATGTTTATATTACAAGTTCACGTTGAATCTCGCAACGATAGAGATTAAGAAAAGTGCTTAATTGTCGGAATTTTCCAAAGCGGCAGTAGTGATACTAAAGAACGATCGGTGTAATACGAACGATTTCTGTTGCGATGAAGCACGGACAATCAAGATTAACGAGAATTCGCTTTATACCGTCTGTGTCACGCTTCTGTCCGTGTATGTGGAAGGCTAATAACTGCGCGGCACTGCGCACTGAACACACACGCGTGCAGAACACATCAATGTATTCAACAGAGTTCACACTACATTCCTGGTTTTAAAACAGCGTCAGTCGGCATCGACTGGCGACATGTACGTATTATAGTTACACCACTACGTTAATCAGAAATTTCCGCAAACTTTAGGACTAATCAGGCTAATTTCACGAAAGCATGTCAAAGCATGTTAGTAATATTCTAAGAGGTGAATGAATTTCACGACTATATCGTGCTGTAGAACGTAAAACAAGTTGTAAAATAAACTCGAAATGGAAATCCATTGTTATACAGATTGTTATTTGAAGAAAGAAAAATTATTCGTATGATGGGGATATTATTCGTAGAAAATATCCTTGTTAATGCCTTTACATTGTCTATTATGTACAGGTATATTATTTTATGTCATCTATATCTCTATCGTGATATTATCTTCGTGTTATATAGTTCTTTGCGACAGTTTGTTGTGATTTTCTGAAGCCATTTCAATTGCGTTGTTTCGGTAGGGTAGATTCTAAGCGATATGGGAACTATCTAAATGAAAGATCTTGCGATATTAGAATATAAAATATCGTGATAAATATCGTCATAGATGAAGCGAAATCATGCCTATTTAACCATTATGCACCAATGACAATTAATCAAACTGATACGTTATATTACAGATAGAATATTGGCTAATATTGATATTCACGAATTAAATTGACATTTACGTTTTCCAATAATTTAATATATTCGCTGTCGATCGAACTGTATCATAACGTATAAACATAATATTGTGATAGATGTACGTAGCAGAACTCTAATATTTTGTTACAAAAAAAAAAAAAAAAAAAAAAAAAAAAAAAAAAAAAAAAAAACAGTTCTGCGTAACTAAAATTTATGTGAATTTTAATAAATAAACCGCTTTAAACGAATCGGTGATCCAAAGACAAACTAATCGATTCTACTTTTTACGAATTTCTTAATAAAATTCTGCTGCATTATATCGTATTGCATTATACGATACTGAATTTTTCAGAAACCAAAGAATCGTGTCCCGCATCTGTTTCTGCGTCGAACACATACACGCGCATTGTAAAAGTACGTGCCAATTCAAATTCAAGTCACATGCAGTGAGGATTTTAAAGAGTACGCTTTTCAAGTATAACACGATACGTGTATAACAGTGTATAGTGTACATACTACTAGCGCACATACTATATATATTATATATATATATAATATTCTTCATACGATGCATAGCGTTGAATAAAAGAGAAAATGAAAATTTAACCCGAATCACGTTTACGATAAATACGAAAGGAACTCGGTGAAAATCGAATGAAAAACGTCCGATGCATCGAATCCCGCATTGTCCGTGAAACAAAAGGAAGCGGCTAACGAGCATTGTCTTTTCAGACAGAGGATATCGTGGTGGAGCACATCGACCTGATACGCGAGGCAAAGGAGTTGCCTCACCAGGCCCGTTCCAAAATAGGCAACCGTCAGACGGCCACGTCGAGCGGCTCCGCCGACGACGACGACTCGGAGAGCAATACCGACACCGACAGTTATCCGGAGGAGCAGCCCACCTACACGAAGCTCGAGGAGATTGATCTGCTCTCGAGCATCGGCCGTGATATCGGGGTCGATCTCGAGAAGTACGTGCAACCGGTACCAGACGTGGTCGCTATGGAGGCACTGGATCCTATTCACTCGTCCACGCGATCCTCTGTTCCCACGAGCAATATGACGAAAGACGACATGCAAGATACGAACAAACTATTGGACCGTGATCTTCCGGAAGCATCGGGCGCGGATACCAAGAAGAAAGAAAAAATGGTCAGGAATCAAGCGAAACGCAGACAACAGCAGCAACAGCAACAGCAACAGTTGCAACAGTTAAGAGCGGCGAATCCACAGAAACGTCCGGACAAGAGAAGAGCTGATGCAGACAATGGACCAGGTATACTTATTATAACGTTGTTATTATAATTTTATTATAATAATTTATTACTTATTATAATTTTATACATTATATTATATAATTTAGGATTATATTTGATAAATTTTTTCAAATTCAACAATCCTTACGCAGATATTAATTATAATTGCAATACGTAATAGCTTGTGTGTTGCTCCTTTGGCTAGTTTTTAATTTCCAGTAATTGAAGAAAAAGAGAAATTATTCGAGTAAATGTCAAATACGCATATGCATATACAATATACGAAATATGCATATTTCTTTCTTTATCGAAGTTCTTAATTAATCGATGAACAAAGGAAAATACGTATATCAAATGAAATGGAGGAGATTATTTATCAACATTTCTGTTAGTAAATTGATAGCGTTACGATGGTAATAAATATCTTTTCTATTAGGTAAAAATCGCGTATTAAGAACAAATAACGTTTACTAATAGATCGGATTACTAACCATTTATCGAGAAAATTATCATAGAAGAAAAATTTTACGCTTGTCCCATGGAAATTTTATCGTAGTGTCATTTAAAAGAATAATCGAGCTTTGCTGCTCATTTTTCACGTGTATCGCGCAGCAACTCTGCATGATTGGTATTATATAGTATTGTAAGTAAGTATAGAATCAGTGTATTATATATATTATACGTGACACGTTCCTTTCACTGTTGCTCGTTTACGCTTCTTCCCAAGTATACTATCGCGTACACTTGCCGTGCATCTTCCCATTTCATAGTAATAATGTAACATTTATAAAACAAAAATTATTCGAAAAAGAAAAAGAAAAAATGAAAATAAAAATGTTAATTTGCTCTTTTCTTAATTCAACTTGTGTACATTTACGAAATTTTCGTTCAAACGATCGCTTATCTTTATATGTATATGTTTTATGTATACGTATACTATATACCATATTATACACATAATATTCCGGTGACAAATGTAAAAGGGCTACGAGCGTAATAGTAAAACTAGAAATGAAATAATTATGATGGGTGACGAAGAAAATAATAAAGTAGAAATCTTTATTTTCTATGCGACTCGACTTGCAATAACTTAACATTACGTAATTAAGATTGTAACGATATCTCATGCGATCTTCTCTCCATGGAAGGTGGCTTCGACGTCTACAATATCGAGACAGCGATGCCAAAGATCGATCTGGATGCGATCGAATCTCACCTGAGAGCTGCACGCGAAGAAGAACGACGAGTGAGTAAACACCTTTCTATCATACATATGTCTAATTGCACAGTGTCGTGCGTAGCAACGTTTTTGTTACAAGGCCGATTCAAGAGAAACGAGGTATGTTAACGTTGTGTTTGTCGAATAATAAATTGTAGTAGAAAGGGTAATGGTAGAAAGTAACGAAACGTCGAACGTAAGCGTGCAATTGTTAATTGCGTTAATTACGATCGCGTAATTCTTGTATGGAAAGGTAAATTCGGCTGGCCAATGTTCTCACAGGCAGATGATAATACGGTAAAATTGAATAAACGTTCAGGCGACGATATTGAATCGTCAAAGGCCGAGATATACTCATAATCATAAATGTCGACCGCTGTAAATAAAACTGGAAAGGATGCGGTAAACGTACGCAAAGATAGATATCGATCTCAGTTTAGGTGCGATATGTTATAAAATATATAGTTGCAACTACTAGTTTAGCGAAAAACTGGAAAGTCGCCGGTATATTCTCCTAACTGTGCAATATCTTCGTTAATTGAAACGATAACGTTTCCACTTGAAAATCGAAGAAACAGAAAACGCAAAAGTTTGTTTAACTAGTCGAGAAACTTTCTTCGAACGTTAATTAACCCAATTATTTCTCAGAAATGGAAAAGAAATACAGGTTTTCTCCTTAACTTTTCTTTTTGTCGGGGAACAAGAAGGATTATGTCGAGTCTAAATGACAATCGGGAAATCCCGTTTAACCTACTTTATCGGTGAAACAGTTAGCGAAGAAAACGAATCCGTGAAAGAGAATGTTTCGTTTGCGCGTAGGCTGGATCGGCTGCTTGCAAGAGAGAAAAGAAAATCCGTGTAATTTCGGACGAGGTGTTTCGCGCGAGTAATTTTTTGACCATTGACGCGGAAAATAAGGTCGATGAGGCTTGGGACCTCGTTTCAGGGTCCCGATAGCGAGTCTCGTTAAATGCACAGACGATCTATATTCGCCGGCGCGGCGCAATGTCCATTGTATGGAAATGGGGGAGCAGGAAACGGATGTCGCCACGAAGAGGATCAATGCAACCGTCGTGTCAGACAGAGTGTGACACTATTTAGCACGTAAAACCTTCGAGTAGCCTTAACGATGCGTAATAAATTATGAGAGAAAATAAATAACGGAGACGATAAACACACATTTTTGAAAAGAAAACATCGGATATCTACCGTCTATCTCATAATTTTGTTTAAACCAGTACTCGAATTCCTATATATGCCGGTAAATGTTTTTAAATAAACGAAGCATCGTATGTTGTTTATTGACGTTAAAGAATATTTTAACGTTACATTCGTATAGATATTACAAATTTATGCGTAAAAAAATAATTACGACTGATTTATCATAAACCAATGCATAGAAAGAGATTTCGTTTTGGCCATAAACCAGTTTTGATGAGGTGCAACTAACTCTCTAACATCTTCGGTTCGCGTATCATTGCGAATCAAAATCTCAACCGTCCGTAGGTGAAACGAGTACTCGAGCGTGAGCAGTAGAGCGAAACATTTTGAGTACAATTTGTGAAGGTACATATACCATCTTTAGCAGTGATAATCAAACGATTTGTTTCGAAATACGAAACGTTTTACAAATAGAACTGCGATTTTGGAAAAGCAACTACGATTATAGAACTAACAAGGACAAGCAATACCTATGAAATACTTATAAAAGCATAATTTAAGGCATTCGAGAGAAATGTTGAATCATTATTCTCTAAAGTAATTGAAATCGTTAGTAAATAAACTCTTTGCTTGATTAATACTCTATGTCTATTTGCATTTATTACGTTAAATATTATACTATTGCCATTTATAATTTTTTAAATCAATCGATATCGATCAAAAGAATTATATCGGGGGATATATCAAATAATAATATCCAATAAGTAATACGATAGCTAATGGAAAATACTATATATCAGCGGTAAAATCATTCTTAGATTAAATTTTAATTATTATACCGAATAGCTGATTTTTTCGAGTATTTTCCAACTATTTGCATTAATGATTCGTCGTATCAGAGTCTTAAATTGCTTATTTCGAGCTGTTTTGTCTTACGACGTACAGCTGATGTGTAACTTGCGCTACTAAATTAACCGCCTGTGCTTCTGAACGTAGTTCTCTCTGTCCTGTTTGCCGTGAAAAGTCGAAACTACTTGCCGAACTTTAAACCGTTATAATTGATCAAGAATAAAGATTAAACGTTTCCTTGTTGTAAACGTGAATAAACACGAACACTCGCGCGTCAAATAAGCTAACCACTTTCACCGAACACTGTGAAAAGTTAGTTCAGCCTCCGTAGACGGTTAATGGCACCATCGACTTTACCACCTCCTTCGAGTAAACCTTACCGGAAGATCGGTTCGCCGCTCACTTGACTCATTTTATGCCAGTCCCGTGTTGTTCTCGTCTCGCGCGAGTCCGGTCACGTCGTAAAAACTCCCAGTATCTTTCCATGTTTTCGATCCGTTTTATCGCGAGTAAAAAGCTAGAAAAAATATCTTGTCTCTATGAACAACAATGAACGACAGTGAATCGTGACTCGAGATAAAAGCTTCGTTAGCTATTTGCCAAACTACGTGAAATTTACTAAACTTGAAATGCATCTAACATCGACAAACAGTGTATAAAGTTTATTTTCACTCTAATTGTCGGCAGTTCGATCTTCTTCCGCATCCGTTACTCGCGGAACGATGTTTCGTTAGCGCTGCGGCTTACTTTATGAGAGTCAAAGGAGAAATTGATATTCTTGGCGTGATAAATGCAACGAAGCTTGAGTAACAGTGTCCTCGTTCGTCCAGTTCTTCGACAATTTGGTTTACTTTAGTAGTGCTGTGTAACTATTAGCGAAAAATTTATTTCATCATGATTCGTTGTATATTCTGATCAAAGAATCCCGAAAATCATATAGATGGTACACTTTTTGAAGGTTATGTTAAGGTGTATATCAGTATTCGCGAGGAAAATAGCTTAGCGATGTTACTAGAGATGGCGTGCAAAATCACTGACATTCGATGATTTATGATTTATTATGGTCTGATCTAGCTTTATTCATAACTGTGAACGTGATTTTGTTATCTCGAGTGAATTTGCTCACTGTGGTCGTAATTCTTCATCTTGATTGTATCATTTCTTATAAAATACTTCGATATAGCTTGCACAAAAATATCTACGTATAACGTTAATTTAAAATTACGTTAAGTTTCCTTCGTCTATCGTAGATTTATTTTATTTTAATATTCGAAACGAGAAATGATTCGTTTCTTTTTTCTTTGCTTCTTTTTCTCTATCCTATGTCTCAGTATCTTAAAATTCTGAATTCGTCCTTTCGGTTTCAAAATTGTTGACACAAATATCGTTGATACAAAACATACGGGTTATGAGATGCTTGCAAAGAACGGTTATGCTGTTTACCAATCGGAAACGATTACGAAAAATCGCAAATCACTGTGAAGAAGCAGCGTGATCGGTAACGAACGTGATCGAATCACTCTTGATTCACAAGTAGCAGTTCACGTCATCTCTACATGCTACAATATAGATGGAATCGTGATAAATCGAAAGGCGCGTGTAATTAAATTATACTTACGTTTTATTTGCATCATAAACACGGTCTCGTATCTAAGCGTCTTGTGACGTTGTTCGTCTGCCTTTTATCATATATAATGGAAGGAACGCGCCACAGTGTCTGCCGAGGTGAACAAACGCGTTATAGTCGTTTGTGACATCGGTAGGAAGAAAGCCCAAAACTGTCGGGAACGAGCGAGGATATCGATTGAATTGCAAATTGAATCGCAAGATAGTATCAAATTCTTCTTAAAGAAAAAAGAAAAGACCTTTTCTGTTTACCGTTCTAATAGGTGGCGTGTAGCTTTAAGATTTTAGATTTTAAAATCGATATGTTAAAAATATTTACATCTCTTCGGACAGTAACTTGATTACGATGAATCGTACATTATCTGTGTACATTAGAAGATTAGAAGATTAGAAAGGTAGATTTTTCGTTGATATTGATACTACTACGTAAATAGTATTCTTGTACGATATTTCAATATTCTTTTTCAACATGTTTGAATATAGAAAGGACAATAGAAAGACTTTTAGATCCATTTCATCTACTACGTTTAATGTATTTCACCAGACCTACTCCAATCGCTTGCAAATCATATTCAAACGAAATTACATCGTACTCCGAGAAAATTGATTTTAAATTCATTGTCGATTAAGCATTTCGCTTTCAATATCCATAGTTACTACTTTTCGTTCACTCTATAACGTTACCTTATTGTTAGACTTTCATTTTTTAAGTAGAGCCAAGACGAAGCTAATCCTTGTTAGAAATGAGAATGACGATGAATAATTTGAGAACAATGTCGACGAAAAATTAGTCTCCGACATAATAATTTCCTCGACGCAATAGGAAAACGAACGATAGAAGAAAGTTTTCACGCTACATTACACGGCGAATGAATGAAAAGAAAGTAACCGATAAATAATATAAGAAAATTGGATTTTTATTCTCGTGCCTTGCGCATTTAACGAATAAGAAATCATTCGATAAAGCCATTTATCTATTACTCTCGAGCTGTACGAATAACTTTCTTCTCGGCATACGAGCAAGAAGAAGAATTTATTGTTGCACGCGATAACACGTAGACGTATTATAGACACGATGAACGAAGAAATATCAACGGGTCTGTCAAATCTGTCGGCTTTTTCTCCTTCCGTTGATGTTAATGACTTTCTAATTCGCCTGTTGAACTCCTTTCGTAATGATACGCGGAGATGAGACTGTGTGAAAACAGAGTGAAGGAAAAATGCGTACGGTGTTCTTGCGAAGATAAACAGTTGACAAGGATAGCTTAAAAGCTAGCGGAAAAGCTTAAAACGTGAAAGAACAACTAGAGCAAAATCTTGAAAACATGGGTAGTAGCAACAAGGCAAGAAAACATTATAAAAAGGACTCCCGATTCGTCACGGATCTATACACATTTACATACGATGACTTCGATCTCGTAAGATATACATACATAGCCTCCAATGCATTATCAGTTATCAGCCGAAAGAATGGCGATAGAGTATACACGTATGTGTATACACGTACGTATCTCTGTTTTGCCGCTTAATGTGCTTTAAAATAATGTTGTATAAAATAATATTATAATAATAATGGTGTTAGGATCGTAGAATAGTAAATGTATAAATAGCGATATAACAACTGGTTTAAGAAAGTAAAAAATATGAATACCGATAAGTAACGAATAAGTAGGTAGTCGATAAGCTGTAGACGTTTATGCAAACGCATGGCATTTTTATAAAGAAATAAATAAGCGAAACGAGACTTTGATAGTTTGTTTTGTCTCTAGAAATACTATTTGATTTGCATGTGTTACGTGCATTTTTTAAAAGTATATTTTTATAAACATCAGAATACATTCGCATATCTTGTAGATACGACACGTAAACGTAGGAAGAATCATTTGTTGGCAATTATTGAAGAGATCGGCCGATCACGTGTTAATTATTAAGTATTAAATATAATTAGCAATATAATTATTCGTTAAGAAATTGTGAAAAAGTTTTCGGAAATGATTTCATGTTCTATTGGCAGACAGCCTCTTAGTGCAGTTTCTCTACTATACAGTGGAAGTAAAAAGCAAATCATTTTTATTGTTATTACCGACATCCTAGAGGAAAATAAATACAAATGACATGCGTTTCATGCGATACCTTTTACAAAATAAAAATTAAAATATCCACTATACTGATAAATAGTTTTCCCACGTGAGTAGGTTAATGTATTATTGCTGCCATATATGATGTATGATAATATGATTCCATTTAGAAAACAAATTTGACCTTTATATGTACATGTATTACTATAATCTACTATATTGTACTATTATAATCCAGTAGGGTATACGAAAAAGTTAATAACACGAATAGAAAAATATACCCAACTCCCCCGAAGCTCTTTATCTCTTACCTGAAATATTTTCGCTACAAATAATAATGGACACGTAAATGAAGTTGTCGATGTCAGCTGAAAAATTCTATGTGCTGCGTTAATACTCTTCTAAAGAAATAAACCGCTTAAAATTTAAGGAGGCTAGACAATACAAAATTATAGTATCTAAATTTTCTACTAAATCATAAGATACACCTAAAGGATAAAAATGAAAAATTTCTGATTCCATGAAATTACACTCTACTCTGAAGTGGATTTCTTGCTTTCAAATCTAAATATATATAAACACATACGAGTTATTACTCGTCGTCTAATTTCACACAAATACAAAAGTTCAAAGCGCTAAAAGAAAAGGAGGAAAGAAAGTTGAGTGTTGCTGAATACATCGAGCATTGCATTATCACTTATTACTCGTCACTATCCTTTTGCTTTGCGCGCGAATCTCTGTCGCCATTCGCACGACTGAATATCGTTCTGATCATTTTTATCGGTGGTAATCAAACGTATCGATTATGTTAAATTGAATTGACTTTCATTTCTGGGACATCAGGATGACGATAAAGAGACCGACAAGGAACAGCCAAAGTCGGGAGGAACGACTTTATTGCTACAGAAGCCCGACGAAACAAAAGATCTTGAAAGGGAAGATCTCGTTATGCGATTCGATAGAGTAGTGCGGGGAGAACCGGATGAAACTTTTCAGGTGTGACTTCCGGTGACCTTCCATTCTAAAGAATGCTTCCTTTCTAAATAGTTTTTCCTACTAGTTGTGAAATTTTACTAAAGGGAAACGGTTGGTTCTTAAATTCCGTTACGGTGCAGAATCATCACGATTTACTTTCAATTTTTTGTCAAAGTAAGACTCTATACTTTGGTTTAATATAAATATTTATATAAAGTGTAGAAATTTTGTGATGACATATTACGGCATATTAGATAATTCATTGGAATAATATCTAATCATGGTGATGTATTTGTAATTCTAATTGACTCATAGCAAAAGTCGAATTCCAATGGCCAACCATTTATAGTAAGAATAGAATTTTTAGAGAAATGATATTTTTAAATAGTAAAGATTCTCTATTACTATATTTTCTATTAGTAATCACGATTATATATTGTATATAATTAGATATTAATATTTTCTAAATTCGAGAATACATTCGTTACTAATTTTCAGTACTAATTTTGGACATTTTTATTTACTACATGGTTTATTTTCAAAAATTATTCTTAATTAATCACAAATAATACAATCATTCTTGTGTAAGAGCCGCTCTACTTGAATTTACGTGTATAACGTAATGTAATTTACGTAATAATAAATTACGTAACCACATATTAAAATAAAAATTCCATCGAAACAGCATTCCATCGTTACGTTACAAAGTATAGGATCGATTACTTATTTAGAATTTAAATGCTTTGAGAAACGTTTGCTGTTCATTATCACGTAAAATCATTATAAACATCGCTTCTAATAGATATTATAGTTCTACTATCGATCCATTTCGTTTCGATGCAAACACCAGTTACTCTAACCTTCCCACTCGTCACCGTGTAAAAATCATAAAGAAAAGTACGATAAACGGATAATCTATCGACAGCGTCTCTTTTCCTTTCCAATTAATCACATATTATACGTAGTATAATGTTTAATGTCTAATGTACAGTATACGTTAGAGAAGTTAAATACCGTCAATGTCGATAATAATTTCACTCTCACGCATAGGCACAGTTTCGTAAAAAGCAATTAGGAAGAATTAAAGCATGAAGGCGGGTTTCTACCACCCTCGTGTTTACATCTTAGATTCATCTGTTTGTTCACAGCGGCGAAACGATCGCGAAGAGATACGAAGGAGATTGGCAATGGGTCCAGACGCTGAAGACCTGCGCGCTGAACGCGGAAGAAAACCGAGTCTCCAGTCGCGACTTCAAAGCGGTCCGTATCACTTCAACATTTCGCAAGAAGCGTATCTCGTTAGTCGCATCTTTCGTGGAAAATCATCCATTTATACCCATAAATCGTTTATAGTTGTAGCGACATTATTGATCGAATAACCGCAATGGTATACGATTGTTGATTTAATGTTTGGTTTTCAATTTTATTATGGATATGTATCGCGTGCGTGGAGTGCGGACTCTGACGATACGTGAAAGATTCGAGTTAGAATAAAATTATGTTTATTTATAGAAGTAAATAATTTTTCGAGGCATGGAGACCCTTTGTTTGAAAACGCTACACCATCTCGAACGAATAGTAATTTGTTGTGAATTGTTGTGCAATATAACATAGAGATTTTGTTTATGTTATAATGAGAAATTAAAGCGAGCTTAAGCAGTGATAACGCCGAATTTATATGTACACACACACACACACACACACACACATCTCGCTTGTACTTTTCTTTTTATCGATTAATATGGAAATAATGAAAACGCAAGATAAGTATGGAAGGCTAAACTCCTCGCTTTAGATAAATCTTACAAATATCTTACTGTTGCGAAATAATTGTGAGAGCAGGTTCTAGTAGAATTAAGAAAATTAATTAGTAGTAATTAATATCAAGTGAAATATGTTCGACTGTATTTCTATCAAGAATATTGCTTCTTCTTACAAAATTTATCAATTAAACAATACGTAATAGATTCATTGTATGATTGAAATTGCTATACTCGAGTCCGAGAGAAGCTATAGAGTGATTTTCCCTCGCTATTATTTACCTTCGTTATAAAATAAAAGATCAACGTTGCGAAAAGATAAATAAAATAAAGGCCAATTAATCTCTTCGTAGATAATTATAATAGCAACCTACGTAAGATGTTCTTGCGTTACATACTTTTTCGGTTGAAAACAAGTCTGTAAGAAATTATAAAATCAAATGAATTTCCAGCAAAACTTGATTCGTGTAGCATCTTGATTGGAAAACAAAAACTCAAAAGTACAAAATTAGGTGAAATAAAGAGAAATTCGTATGTTCGAAGATAATCTATCCTATATACAAAGGTACATAAGCGTGTACAATTTCATTTTACAATTACAACGTTTTACATTTACAAAATCAATTGCTTTCTTCAGGAATGAATCTGCAGATCTGCTTCATGAACGAAACACCCTCGGACACGGAGTCTCCGTGTTCAGAGAACGATGTATCCCCTGGATCCACGCCGAGCCCACTGAACTCGAAGCAACAACAGAAACAACAAATGCCGGTCAGACCTCAAGTGTTAAGCCTTCCACCTTTGAGACTGGATAGCGGCTTGAATTCAGCACCGATCGACGAGGCCGACTTCTTCGCCAGACAGGCCAGATTGCAAACCGAGGCACGGATGGCCCTGGCACAAGCCAAAGAAATGGCGCATATGCAGATGGAAGTGGAGAGGCAAAGGCTAAAACAAAGTCCCATCACCGAGATGGTGCGATCTAGCCTCGAAAAAGTGAGTTTTATCATATATATATACATATATATCAAATAATTTCACATTGCTAAATATGATTCAAGCTTTTTCCATCTAATCGTGCTTTCCTTTCCGCGAGTTTCCTAGTTTCAAGTAAAATATCTTTAATTCGAAAAGTCTTTGATCGAACAAAGGATAATTTGATCAAATTATTAAAGATTAGATTTACAGTGAGCTCGTCGATTTAGCGGTTGCCTCGATGATTTCGATGATTTTTAAATGTGTCATAAAAATTGACATCTTCAACGACTCTTTCCTCTCACGAAAATATTGGACTCTCCTAGCTTACGAGATATTTGTGGTTATTGGATCGAAAATGATCCTTAAGAAAGATTAACGTTCGTATAGTTGTACTCTGGCCTTTCTTTGAATCTGGGAACCGTATGTTGTGCTATGTCGAATCGCTACTCGATCAGGCTCGCTTTTACGACCATTGTTTAAGAACGGATGATCTCGAGCTGGACATAACTGGTACAACTTCTGAACAAGACAAAGACCAGAGACACCCCCTCCCCCCTCCAGTTAAGTCTGCCTCTTAATCTCTCCTATATGTTTCTCACTCCAAGGAACTCCGTATCGTATTCTAGTTTAAACGTGTATGTTAATATTAAAACTATCCGATTCTTCGATCAATATCCTGGAATCTAATAATATCGTGAAACGAAGCATTAATCGAGGCATTAATTATCCCGTGATAGCAACCAAAACTAAAACTATATATAAAACTTCCTATTGGACAAATAGAGATGTTCTCCAACCTGTGTTTCCAAGAAGATGCTAACATACGAAGAACAAAGTGTGGAAAACAATTAGATCTATGTGTCGTTATTTTGACTGCTATGAAACATCGAAAGGAAAACGTGTTCGAATAATTGGAATATAATATTTTGCGTTAAAAAGAATAAAAAGGTCTGTTCGTTATCATCCCTAGGTTGGCGTTCAGCTGGGTGAGGATAGGCGCAGATTATCTCGAGTACTTTTAACGGAGCTAAATGTCGCGCAACTTCAAGTAGTCGCGAACGATTTGCATGCAAGAATCGCTGCTCTGAACGAGGCTCTGGTCGAAGGACTTTTGAGAAGAGACGACTTACACATGGAACAAGATTCGATGCTCGTCGACGTCGAAGATCTCACTCGATATCTGTAAGTTTTTCGCTTACACTTTATACGATTCTAACTCGCTCTCCTTCTTCTACTACGCCTTGTTCTACGCCTTGTTCTACGCCTTCCTTATTCCTTCCCTCGTCCTTTCAAGCCACGATTATACAAAAGAGCGATAAACGGTAAGCAGTAAGCAATAAGGAGTAAACGATAAGCTGCTGTATGTGGCCTATATAATAAATCTATAGCGGGAATTCGTATATCTATGCGAATAGAGTCATGTACCATCGATTAAAATTAAGATAAATGTTATAGGGCGCGGCACGCGTATGCTACGCTTCTTCAGCAATGTTAGAACATGCTACGAATTTAACTGATTTATGACGCGTAAAAAGTATTAGAAAAAGTATTGGAAAAATTAAAAAAAATTTTTTTCAATACCTGCTAATGAATGAGGTAAATGACGCTACAAGTTTGAAAGAAGCGATCGATATAATGGATCGACAAGGAAAACATAGTTTTAAGCTCGCAGCTTTAGATTCGGCTCGATGATTATTTTAGTTGGGAATTGTCGATACCATGACGAAATATTCGCTTTCGCGCGAGTAGGTGGTAGAAAATGCAAGTAGAAACTTGCTGAGAACCGCTGCTTCTTGCCTTTAGCCAAAATTCAGCTGATCGAAACGTTGTGAATTCGATTTTCGAGCCTCGTTCGCAAAGACAGCTCTGTTTAAAGATTCTTGCTCGTCGTTAGAGTTTCGAGGAGAGTATCCGTGAATAGATTTTTTATCCAAGTATAGTCGGTATAATCTTTTTGAAATATACTCGAAATATTTCGCCGAGTATATTTATATATCGCTGCCAATTCGTATCGCTGAGGCGATCGTTATCAACTTTCACATGTATAGGAAATAGGCGATATAACAAATGAGCGACAGATAGGAGACCAATTTTCGCCGCTCCGTCGTTCCTTTATTATGTTAATTGTTATTGTAGTAAATACTCGAGCGACAAATAAATACATAGTAACTAACGACGAATACGAAGGGACTATCTTGATATCGAATCTTTAACAGCTGACCCGCAGTGTAGGCCGATTTTATGGCAGGACAATCGTAAAGATTAGGAAAATGAGTCTACGATGGGTAAAATATGGCAAGAAGTAGGACGTAGGCCGCTTGTGTATGATTTTGCCGCTTATCGCTCGTCGCTCGTCGCTCTCTGTATAATCACGGCCATAGATGTTTCTTTAACGATAGTAGCGTTTTCCGGGCAAGCTATGACGAACGTTATATTTTCCGGCCTGTCGCGTTAATAAACAGCTTCTGCTGCGTTCACATGCACAGAGGTGCCAAGCAGGAGTCACTGAAGAAAAAGCAGAACGCGAGGGAGCAGCAAACAACGAGCAGAAGTCATCAACAAGTAAACGCAGGGCAGAACAAGTCGTCGATGAAGCCAAAGCTTACGCACCGCGGTCTAGTCTCGTTGGTAAGAAAATAATGCCTCGCCACGAGACTGCGTAGTCTCGTTGGCAATTAAGCGGGAATTAAGGAATCACTATTTATCTGGTACATAGAACAACATCCGGAGAACACGAATACGTTAGATTAGATCTGTTCGATTCGACGTTCGAGCTCTAGCTCGAGAGTGATACTAATCTGGACGAGATGCGATATGAATTGGGCCGCGTTCGGCGGACAACCGAAATTCCGATTGCGATTCCGATGTCGATGCTCGGATTCCTTCTTCCGTTTGGAACAGCAACCAGAAATTGTATTACGAAGAGAAAGAGAAACGAATGTTTCGATGCAACGGTAGAAAAACGAGTAGTTTTCTCTTATCGCGCGGGAAAAGAAGTTATAGCAAGCAAATACAATCGTTCTCTTCTTCCTTAATGGAGATTCAAAGATATACCGTAGTATAGTATCGCAACGAAGAATCCTCTTTTTCCCTGTTTGATAAATGTGTTTTCGACAGGGAAGAGGAGCATCTTTTTCCAAAGTTTTTACAGCTTTGCCGTTATCAGCATAAAAGCTAGAGTAATATGTAAATACGTACACCTCCGTTCGTAATTATATATACCTATGTACATATTAAGACAATTACGGATAATAAGGTAAATCCAAAGAATTATTAGAAAACTATTTTTTTCTCATCCATGCATGCCACGCATGCATCTTTCAATCGTTACCTAAACTTTAATTCAATTGATTCCAATACTTATATTATTATTCCTTTTATCATTGTTATTTGTTGTTATTTGGTTGTACGCGTTATCGGTAATTCCATAAACCGGATTTAGACTTTGACAAACTTCCCTGAATTATCTTTCTATACTTCTCAAATCGTCTGAAATTTGTTGAATCGGTGATTCATCGAGACCAACATATCGCTTCTTGACATTAGACATCTTGACATATCGCACAACTTGGAAATTAAGAATTTTTTGTAACTTACGTTCATCAGTTTGAACTACCATGTCATATACACGTTACGCACATGCGTTACGTTTACATTACGTTTTCGTGATACGATGTATTTACGTATTTCTGTACGATAGTTTCGTACAGACCTTGTTATTTCTATTCGATGCTGTTACAACGTGACTAAACTAAATTTTTACTCTTCGGGCTATTCTTTTTACTTTGTCTAAATTTACTTAATATTCTGGCGTGACAAATTGAGATAGAGATGTATACCGTTTCACGCGATAGAATTTACTACGAATAAAAACAAAAATTAATTTTCTTTCTTCTTTTTCTTTTTCGTGCCACTATCTGCGTCGATAAGCGATATGGTAATTCGTCGTATATTGAAATGTCGAAGATTTCCAAATAATTTTATAGCTTTCTCATATGTTTTATAACACGCAATGTCTTATTATGTAACGTTTGATTCCTTATTATTCTTTCACGAATACACAATACTGATCGGTTAATCGTTTCCTTGACTAATTGACTAATTGAATTATCGTGTTTTATACGAAGTCATTAGGTATTCTAATATTTATGAACGGGGATACATGTACGTGCGTATACCATACATAGCCAGAAAAAATAGCAACGAGCAACAAATTCCTTTAGTTAATCCACCTATCTTATGTTCGATGCAGACAAACGATACCATTACACGTAGTTGCGATCAGCATTCTGTACGGTTCGACAGCTTCGTACATACATATACGTATGTTTTCAATGTTTTTTCAATGTGGTTTCAATGGTGGTTGGATTCTCAACCGATGAATCGCGATTTCTTACAAAAGTACAAAAATGTCTTTTGCAGGGCTTCTTCCAGCGTGATTATTTTTAGTTTTATGAAACTTGCTTCTAGAAACAATTTCGCCACAATGATTTTCAGAGTATTTCGGATTTATCGTAAGTACGGGTTCTATCATCTAATTGTAAACAATGATATTTATTATCGTTCATTATTATCATTATTGTCATTATTACATATATTATTATGGCATGCTGGATCCATAGTCGATCACGAATCGTGTTCTAAATTGATTCTACCGTCAATTGATTCAATCCGTCAATTCGGCCATTCTCTGTTTTCTAGCTCCTATCTATTGCATATAGCATTTGTTTTGTAAGTTATCCAATTCCCTGACCTTACTATTGTCCGTTCCTATCTTCTTGCTAGCGTCGTTTAATCTCGTGGCAATTTGGTATTTAGGTAGTTGGCTTTTGCTATTTTTCTTGTATTTGTGATACATATGTGGGTAAATTGTCTTTGCGGAAGAGTTTCTCTAGTACTTGTTACTAATTACATGGCTTGATTTGGCTGCTGCATTTGCCGAGTTATTAATTCCATATACACGGTTATCCAGTTTGCCTTTCTTTATTCCAGCGAACCAGTTTCTTTTCGAATCTCGGTGTTTCTCTGTCCCATTTTTTCGGCAATTCTTCAAGTATCTACTTTTAGGTACCCTATATGTTCATCCATGTTCGTTAGTTTTGTCCAGTAGTTTAACGTTTCGCCACCCTCCCGCCGCCTCTTTTCAACGTTTGATGCTCCAAGTGCATTCTTCCAGTTCCTAACCTCAACATACTAGGTGCATCCTGATGCGCTACGAGATACAGTTGACACACTTTTCAGGAGACTCGATTGCACTCGTTCCATTTTCGTATTAATTTCATATTTCACGTAGCTTTACTACCGTGTCCCAGCTATTATATTTTGTCGTTACTAATGGTTTGCAGATCGTGCCTGCTACGACTTTTGCCCGAGTTGTAAAATGTTTTATTGCCGTATGAAACGTGGCTAACTTTGACTATGATATATCCTTACATAGGTGTATAAACGTCTACCACTTCTACGTTTTGGCCTTCGTATTTCGTTTTCGTTTTTCTGCTTCCTATTTTTTCATTTGTTCTTCTGAATACTAACGTTTTAGTTTCCTCCTCGTTCACTTCGAAATTCTTTTCTCTATAATAGTTGCGTAGTGTGTGTTTCCATTTTTTTCTTGTGTCCAACTACTTGTGTCCACTATTGATGAGGTGTAAGGTATTTGTCGATGTCGGATAACATGAGAATATTTATTACATTGCCCCGTGAAAAATGTCCTTTTATGCAAACGTGACGAGGAAACCTCACATGTACTTATATCGTATAAAGAATTTGGCACTTTTCGTGATTTATAGTAATTACTCATTCTCATTGTTTTGTAGCAGATAGTAAAATTCGAAAAGTATTATTCCCCAATGTGGCGAAAGCATAATTCGACGCATGGAGAATAATTCGTTTAATGTTAAATAGCATCAAATTATAACAAAGAATGGTTTTTAAAAATTTGTTAACGCACGTTTTATGAAAATTCTCGTTCCCTCGCTTTAATTATTAATTATTAATATTTCATTAGCTTAATCTTACGTAATTTTATAATCATTTGTATCCATGTATAAAATTGCCGAGTCGCACAGCGTCATAAGTACAAAATCACAATGAGCGCGACGTTTCATCGCCCGTTTGCATCGGAGTTTGATCATCCTGGATCGAAACGGATGAAATTGGATCGTCCTATATAGCCGATACATCCCTACTTTTCTACTCTGGTTAAAACTTGCGGCCATGCATGCACGTGTTTGCCGAATGTATCGCCTTTATATATACATACATGTAATAGCGTTTTAAACGATAGGCAGATCTCTTCTCTGTGTTATAAATAAAGGACACGGGCCAGCTACGAAGGCTCGATCGAATAGGCGAATATTTGCTACACGCGTCCTTCGTTACTAACGTCATCGCTACACGTACGATGGAACACCGATTCTTTGTTCTCCGCAGTCGAGGATATTTCTTTCTCTCTCGACGTCTTCCAATCTCTTAAATCGACTCAACCGACTGTTTCGTTAACGAATTGATAGCGTTTTCTGGCGTTTACAGCGGAGATCGTGAAAGAACGATGACGATAAATGTGGTCCTTTGAAACTGAACCTTTCTTGCTGCTCTACAATCGATTCACCGAAATTTTACGCTAGAAAAATATCTTTGTTATATTTAATATTTAATTGTTTGAAGATTCAAAGCGTTGTTTCGTTTGTGCTATTGACGTAAACACGGATAGAACATGGACGAGGGAATTGGTAGAAAGAAACGCGACAAACTTGGAGAATCGTCATCCGATGGTATTGGATATCGTACAACTTTCGGTGAGTTTGTTGTACCTGAGAAAGATATTCTTATTTTTCAGCTGTACCGTTCATCAAAGATGCGTAAAATAGGAGCACGATCGTAAACGCTAAGAACGTTCAGGCGACCGATTCACATTCAGTTCAGCTAAACCCGAGATTCGGTTCTTCTGTATACGAAATTATTGATAAAGCGTACATCGTAAATTTACTTGCTAAGAAAAGACGAAAAGACGTGTGTATATATGCTCGCAATGTTTGAGAAATTTAAGGTCAAATTTAAGGTGCAATAATAATATGCCGAAGGAAAAGCAACAGAGAAGCAAGTACGAATCCTACGAACGATATTTCTTTTTCTTGAATCGCAAAAATATACGAGGTATACGTATGTATGTACGTATGTATATGTCATCATAAAACGTTTAACCTTTAATTGGTACATGTAACGTTAAATCGTTAAAACATCGACCCATAAGGCAGTTAGATCAAGTTATTTTATTCTTAAGTATTTCATACGGATTTATATCCTGTGTTTCGCGTTAATATTCGGGCATTCTTTAAAATGGAATAACTTTTTCAAAATTGCACCAAACAACTTGAATTTTTTCACAAGCAAGAAGGATCGGTTTACCGGATGACGGGTAAAAATAATTTTGAAAAAAAATTTCTACTGATCGGAATCGCGAACAATATATTCGTCGTAACGGCGTAATTTTTTACTTACGATATATTTTTCATTTATTTGAGCCTGTAGCGGAAGTTACTGTAGCGGAAGTAGGTAGATAAAAAGTACGTTTCGTAGATTCGCGTCACTTATGCGTACTGAAAATTTCATGGAGATCGAGCTACGAACGGTCAACGATGGTGAAAATCACAGTTCTTTCGCAACTTTACACCTCTAACTGCAATAAATCGAAAGATTCTTACATCGTTTCGATATCTTTCGCTTGTTCGCTTCCCGCCAATCGGCTAAAAAAGTTGATAAAGTTAAAGGGTGCCCGTATTAACGCATGCTCGATATTAACGTGGCCGTCTGTAAGCAAAAATGAGATAACCTTAAAATTTCTGTCATCGCTTATAAACCAATTCTATCAGGTGAAAATTAAGGATGCTTAAATTAACAATAATTTCTTTCGATTTTCTTCCATTCTCTAACGTTTTTCTCATAATTTATACTCGTGTTCGATAGATTGAAATGAATTTTGAATCAAAAGCATGCACAAATAAAAACTATAGTAGATAATTGATATTACGTTAAAATCGGAAAAAGTGGCTCTCATTTTCTTATCTTTTAATTCATTTGCAAGTCATAAACGTTATATATATATTTCGTGCGAAAGAAGCGGCTACAATCATATGTACATACATATACGAGTACGTAATGATAATTTTGTAAGAAGAAAATCTCTGAAAACATCGAAAATAGCATTAACAATACAAATATTTTACCTGTATCTAAAGGTAAATTCGTGAGCGTACATGGGGAAATAGCTGAGTACGTATCTATTTACAAGTACATTGAACGAGGCACTATCGATGCTTATCTAAACGTATTTCAGAGATTTAACTACCTTTAATCTCGCGCAAGTTACGACGTATCTCAAATATAATAATTTAAAATCTATTATTACTATTATTACTATTATTATTATTATTACTATTACTATTATTATTATTATTATTATTATTATTATTATTATTATTATTATTGTTATTATTATCATCGCCATCATCGTCATCGTCATCGTAATCGTCATCGTCATCGTCATCGTCATCGTCATCGTCATCGTCATATTATTATTGGTATTATTATAATTGGTCATTATTAGATTAAATGTAATTTATTATTATTAAATAAAATATAAATATTCCTGGTCAACCTGTCGATGTTTAACGTCCTCGTGGATTTTCACCAGACTTTTCTTAATCGCTTTGTACGTCGTGACGTTGCATAGAACGAGGAAAATGGTAAAAACGGGTGGACGGAATCCAATGACCCTGAAAAAGATGAAACAGCGTGCGAGCTATTAAACTCCATATCAGGATAGCACTTTTTTTTTAATCTTTTCATTGTATTCTCCGATGGTAGTGGACGAATAGAGCCGAGACGTAACAGTTTGGAGCTCTTGCGACTACTCTACCGTATGTATGGCTTACTCTATCTTATGCATGAGAGACAAACGCTTTAAAGCGGTTTATCTTTGTTGATACCGTTGTATGATCTTTGTGGTGTGGTTGCGATATTGGTCGGGCTTATGTAAAATGATATTTGCCAAATCGATTCGAATCGCATTGATGATAACTTTTGAACTGGCGTATTCTTAAACCCGATACCATTATATTCGCTACATTCGTCTCTATTCATCGAGTGCGATTAGAAAATACAGAAACTGTTTAAAAAATAGTGGTGCTCGGAAACGAATTTTATCCCCCTTTTATTGTTTTTCTCGTTATATACACGACACAACGTATTAAATATAAAAAAGATTGAAAATATTTGAATTTTCAATTTTGAGAGAAGTGAAAAACCATGAGAGTATTACACATCGGCAGGTTCGACGTATTTCCTCGTGACATGGTGATAAAGTAAGCATACGATATGGAAAAAAATAAAAATTGAATAATTATGTTTGATATGGATCGATCAAAAACCTCGATTGCTAGATTTTTTAAATGACCATAATATTCATCGCAAATAATATTATTACCCTAAAGGTATAACAATTTTTCTCTGGCCATTTGTCAAAAGCATTTTAAACAATGCTTCTTTGTCTGTTCATAGAAAGTACTTACTTGGTATATGCATACATATTGCTAGTCGATCCTTGTTTGCAAACTCTACGACGTGTCTGTTTGAAAATATTTAGTTTAAAAGAGTCAGGTTAATCGCGACCTCTGAAGGGTTAAAGAAATCAGAATTAAAGAATTTCAAGGGAAAGATTCATATTTTCAGATTTGTGCACTGTAATGAACGTAAGTTTGTCGTTGCGTGTTTAATAACGTGTATTAGTGAAAATCGATACTTTCTTCGATAATTATTTAGAAAGCTGCCGCCATCTTGGATTTCGATAATTTTTTAATAAAAAATGAGGAAATCAACATTCCGAATAACTTTTTCCTTTGCATGTAAACGCCGTTCGGTCTTAGTTTCCGACAAAAATATCTGCAAAAACCATTGTCAATACCACTACGGTGAATTCTGCCTACGATTGTATTAAATACCTGACTATATAAACTATGAACAAAAGATGGGAATTAGGTTTGGGTTAAACGTTGTTTTGTCCGGTCGCTGTAAGCTCACCGACGCACAATTATAGGCAGAATTCGCTGTAACGGTACCGACAGTTGTTTGCAAACGTCTGAGAAACTAAGGCCTTACACGTATCGAAAGATCATCTAAATACAAGATGGCGGCACCTTTCTAAATAATTACCTTCATTTCTATCGGTGTCTGGTTGTTTTCTTTTGTATCGTAATACGATACAATACAACGATCGTGAACGTGGAATTAATCGCTTGTAGTTATGTATTTTCTTGGATTAATTAAGACTATTCGATTACTAAATATGTAATTGCGTTTAAGAACAATGAACCTCAGATAGAACAGTTCTTGCTTCAGCTTTTGTAAATTTGTTTAATTAAGCCGCGAGCGACGAAAGAGAACGAAGAATACATCACATATATTTTGAATATGAAAAACCTATGACGAACGAATAGGCAAAAGAAAACGATTAGTTCACGAACGTAAAAGCGTATTCAAATAAGAACAAACAACTAACTATGCCGAGTTTGAGACGAGAAAAAGACTCTGTTGTCGACCGCCCGTTAATATAACTTTAGACTTTAGCAAAAGCGTAATCAAAAGTATGTTAATCGTGCAAGTACTTGGAAACGGGTTATCCAAGTTTTGCATAAAACTATTCACGTACTGATTTACATGTATTCATACATTAAGGACTTAAAAAGGTATCCAGGTACAGTAAGTTTATTAAAGAGAACACAGAACGTATGCATTACCTGTCGAATTTCGACGTTCTTTCATATTTACGCTAGCCTTGCGTGAATTACTTAACAGAGATATGAAAAATTATTATAAGCGAACAAATAAACGACAAATAAATGACAGAACGTTTGATCTCCGAGGAACAACGCGATGTTATTCACCCCTTCGAAACTGACAGTATGACAATCTAAAATGATTTTTCTAAATTAAAAGAAATCACACTTTTTTCTAATTTTTCTAAATTCCCAATAACTACTTAGAGAGGAAGAGAACAAAATTTGCTAACTTAAAGCGCCTTTTGCGCCCCCTTACAAACAAAAACTTTTATTCGGATTTTACACCAGTCTAATACGTATCGCGCTTCGAATAATTCCACAGAACTGTAAAATACAAATGAAAATGTAATCTTTGATTACAATGTGACGAAAACGATACACAGAGCACAGAGCAGTTTTCAAGGCTTGTAATCGAAAAGTGAAATCAAAATGTAAAAATGCTCTTCCCGATTGCGTAACAATCGTTTGTGAAAAAAAACGCGGTGACGATCAAATTGTCGATCTCGAGGAATAATTAGAGGGTGGTCAACGCGTATTCGCTCTGCAAGAAGATCCCTTTCGTCGCGAAGGGTCGACAAAGCGAAGCCGAGACATCGCTTTGCTTTCTTCGAGCATTGTAAACAAGTAAAGGCCACTGATCGATCGTCTTCTAATCAAAGATCAAGTATCCTTAGAAACTTGAAACATGATCAGGAATGAGATTTGCGAAATTCAACGAGAGTTGAGAGAAGCAACTATAAAGCTGACTGCATGCATTTTTTTCGAAGAAATAATATTAAAGAAATTCTCATTTAATGTAAATTATGGTTAAAATTAATTTGCTACGAATTAAATATCCA